>NC_056731.1:1502531654-1502556654 GCF_019279795.1 Protopterus annectens | reverse complement strand
TAGGGTTAGGGTGCAGGTAGGTGAAGTGTGCGATAGTGTCGGATCTTGGGCTAGGGGTGGGTAAGTGAGTTAGGGTTAGGGTGCAGGTAGGTGAAGTGTGTGTTAGTGTCGGAGCTTGGGCTAGGGGTGGGTAAGTGAGTTAGGGTTAGGGTGCAGGTAGGTGAAGTGTGCGATAGTGTCGGACCTTAGGGTTAGGGTTTGGGTCAGGGCTAGTGTGTATGCTATGTAGTGTAGTATAACTGTATTTATAACTTCTCTCCTGTATGTTCTGCACTTTCCACGAAGTCGATGTTTTACATGTCGACGATTTCTGTTTTCGCTGTTATGTACTTTCGATGGTCTAGTCTCGATGTAGTCATTCTCGATGTAGTGTAAATTCGATGGTTTCATAGGGAACCGTCTGGTTATATGCCATTCGATCTTATTTGAGTTGATTAGAAGTTAGTTTTCCTATTATTGTTTAATTTGCATATAATGTCTCTTGATAGATATACTTTTTATAAAAAAATCTCTCAGATGAGATGTTAAACTGAGACTCCATCTGCTTGAGCAGCTGGTAGCTCAAGTTGATGTTAAAGATTTCATGGCATTGCATACATATTATATATATATATATATATATATATATATATATGTATATATATATATATATTCATATCTATATCTATCTATCTAAAGAGATAGATAGATATGGGGCCAATTTGAAATTCTGACACCCAGAAGATCGACACTTAAAATCCTGACAAGAAAATCATGAAACCGTGGAAACTCAAACACTGGATTTTTACTAGAGGAAGTAAACACTGGCCAAATGGAAACAAAACTCACTCTGAGGTAAATAAATCTCTCCGAGGTAGGGGGCTATGCCCCCACAACATTCCAACTATATATACCAATTCTGGGATCTCACTACAGTAGAGAAAAGGGCATGTTGGGCAAGTGTTTGCTTACTCTAGTAAAAATCCGACATTCGGGTTTCCACGGCTTCCTGATTTTCATCTTGGGATTTTAAATGTTGATCTTCTGGGTGTCAGGATTTTGAAGTAGACCCATACATACACATGCACAGATATTTATGCAATCATTTTAAGTCATTTTCATTTTCAGACTTTACACATCAAAGCTTGCCATTTTTATACTTTTATATTGACTCTCACTAATTTTTCCATAATCTTAATCTAATTTTCTTTAAAGTTAGTGTCAATACCCATTTTCCATTAAACATGATTTCATTAATTCTTTCATTACATATTATCCAAACTACATAAAATACTTTCTTATCTAAATCTGTCTTCAAATTTTTGTTTGTTTTCATAATCGCCATATTCTCTCAAGTCCCTATTTACACCTTCAAAATTGCTGATATTTAAAAAAAAATTCTGCTCATTTTTCATTCCACTTTTTTAATTCTCTCTTTTATCTTTCTCTTTTAAGAAAACATGTTCTGTTGTTTCTTCTTCTCCACAATACAAGCATATTCTTTCATTTTTCTTTTTTTATAAAGCATATTGGTTTTTACATTTAATTTCTTCATTCCCAATCTCCACAAAATTCTTGGCATTCTACACTTGTTTCTTTCTTTAATTTCTTTAATCTTTACTTCTGGAACATTTCCAATGGATTGATATAATAATAATTCTTCATAATATTATTATGCAATATTTTCTGTCTTATTCCACTTCATCAATCTTTATTTTCCACATTCTAATCTTTTGTTGACAACTCTCTGTTTCTTCATTAAAACATTCTTTTATTGCTATATTTCTTGTATTTTCCCAAAATTTCCTTATACTTATGCTTCAATACATTTGCCACTAATTTCTCATTCTTTTCATTTAATCATCTTCCCAGAATTTTCCCATATTCTGATTCAATACATTTGTCACTAATTTCTCATTCTTTTCATTTAATTATTTCTGTACCAAATATAAATTTAATGAAGCAGCATAAATGGTAGAATTTATCACATCATGTGCCAGTAGCTATTCCAACATAGTTATAGCTCAATGGGAAAATACATTTGTGCTGAATTTGAATGAGTATACTCCATGCTTAAATTTTATTGAGGATGATTTCTAGATAAACTTGGATTTTATGCTCCTGGTCATGTTTCTATGCTTTACTGTATTTTTTGTAATTTGTTGGTTTGACAGTACAGTTTATTCCTTGGGGGCTTTCTTTTTATTTGTAGAATTTCTCATATCTAATCTTCCTTCTTTCTTGTTCTTATATAAAACATCCCTTTTAACAGGATTTAATCATGATCCCCATACAAAGTAGAAGAATATTTCTAATAAAAATGTTAATATCCTCTAGGAATCATGATAACACTGGAAAATATGTTATCTTTCCTAATAACAATGAATTAATCAAATACACTTCTTTTCTTATATGCTAACCTGTAAATTTTCCATAATATACAAATATCTTTTATTTCTTCTATTATTAATCCCTATCTCTTCTTATTGTCTTCTTTATCAAGATGTATCCCTAAAACAGATATTTTCTTCATAGAAAATTGCATACGTCTTATTTTTATTGTATCACCCATAACTTTGCTCTTTTATAATTAAGTATCATTTCCTTTAAAATTTCAACTAAAGAAATAATAACTTCTCTAATCCAATCTTTATTTTTAGTTGTTATAATAATATCTGCAAATGACATCATAACTGGAATTTCAACTTCCATTTGAATTTTATAATTTGCTTTCTTCATTTTCTGGATTAGCTCTCTAACTACTATATTCATGACCAAAACAAATAAGATACTACTCAACTGACACTCTTGTCTTATACCATTATTCATATCTATTTCTTTCCTTAACCATTTATTATTTTTTATTGTATTACTATTATAAGCTGTTCTACACACTTGCTTGATTTTATTAATATTATACTGATCCATTATTTTCCACAGTATATCATGCTATACTGAATCAAATGCTTTGTTAATATCATCCGCTATAAGTTTTATATCTTCTTTCTTTCTATTTATATCATCTGTACTCTCTCCCTATAATTAGTAATTCTTGACATACTTTGCCTTTTACACCATCCACACCTTCCTCCATTATGTATTGCATATTATTTTCAAATCTCTTTTGTATTATTTTCATAAATATCTTATAGTCTGTATTATTTAAAACTATTGGTCTCCAGTTTTATACATATTCTCTTTCTCCCTTTTATGATATAAATTTTAATACTCCACTATACAATTCCTTATGTTTTAATCCTTCATTTAACCATTCATTGAATACTCATATTAAATATTTTTTCTGCCTTCTTTCTAGATTTTTATACATTTAAACCCAATGCCATCTGGGCCTGGTGGTGATTCTACATTTAAAAATTTAAATAATTTTTCTAATTCATATAATGTGACCTGTTTTCCAAGTTCTTTATTATTATGTTCTGAAAAAAAAAATACTTCCACTTTCTTTACATCATGTCTCATGTTTTACTAAACATTTCTTCTACATAACTTACAACAATTTCCATATTTTTTTTGCTGACTTTTCTTTTTATTACCTTCTTTATCTTTCATTTCTTTAATTATGCTAATATCCTCCTTCACTGTCTTACTTAGATAAGGTGAAATGTCTTTTTTTCTACCTTGTAAAACTACTTTTGTTTATACAATAGTTCTCCATTTTTTCATATTGTTTCTTATTAATTTCTTTTCCTTCTCATAATAGTTTTTATTATTATCTTCTAAGTTATTCTTTGCATCTTTATGTATTTTAGGATATTCCTATGTTTCTTTTTTATTATGCAATCCAGCATTCGGATCAATTAACATAAAATGTTTTCATAGTAATACAATCTTTCCATAACTGCATAATATCTTTCTTTCCTTTTTCATTCCATTCCTTTTTATTTTTCTTTTTGTAACTTTTTTCTGTCTTTACCATATTGCAAAATGATCTGAAAAAAATATTATAATTTTTCATCTTCCATTAAACACATGCTTTCTAATACCAAAAAATAATCTAGTACATCTCATGTAAGTCCATGTTTTTTACTCCATATATATCTTTTTTACATCTTTTCCTCTTTTCTTTTTATTTCCACTTAAGTTACAATTGAAATCTCCTGTAATTATTATGTTCATGTTTATGAACACATGATCCAGTATTTTCTGAAATATGTTATCCCCGTCTTTACTAGTTACATCCAGCATTTTCTGAAATATATTATCCCATCTTTACTAGTTACATATTCATATGCAGCAGTAATTCTATACACTTTTTCTTGCCATCTTATATCTATAATTGTTGTTCTTCCCATTCTATCTAATATAACATCCAGAATTGTCACTACTCTTCTACATAGAACTGCTATTCTTGAACACTTTTCATTCTCTATATTCCATATTATTTTGCAATCCCATATTTTTTTGTGTCTGTAGTCTTTCTTCATGTGTCAAAATTCTTATGTCCTCCAGAATAATATAAATGTAATAACATAATTCTAAAATTGCTATCCATCCAGTAATAGTTTTAATACTATTAACATTCACAGAAAAAAAATTCTTAAATTACTCCTTTCCGTTTTTCTTAGTTTAGAAGATATCATCCTATACTAATTTCTTACAAGAAAGGCTTTATCCATGTCCTACCTTCTTTTCCTTTATAGTTATAGCTTTAAATGTTGTTTTTGTAATCTTTAATTCTACCAATGGAATTCTTATTTCTTTTTACCATTTCCAACTTATAGCTTTTTCATCACTAACTTCTGATTCTATCTCTACTTCATCCCCTTCATTATTTTTTCAGTATCTTACTTTTCTAAGGTGTTATCTATTTCTATATCATCTTCAATCCTTTTTTGTTATTTTTATTTACTCTGGTTTATAATACTTAGCTCATTCTCCTTTTCTTTACAATACATCCATAAAAATTCCTTTCTTACATTTGTAACATTCAAGTTCACTTTTTCTGTTTCATGTCCAGTTTTACAAGAACAAACCGACACCACATATTTGTTTTTTCATGTCTAGTTTTACCACTTATATTTATTTATTTCCAGTTTGATTACCGGGGAAGTCCACTGGGCCCAAGGGACCCATTTTCAGTGGAGACCCGGGGAGAAAAGCTCCAAATACTTAATACAGTACAGATATAGTAATACAGAAATGTAAAGATGCATTATCTAGAACAATTTGCAACAAATGTACATACAGTGTTGCACAATAGTCAGACAAACATCATTGTAGATGATTTTAAGGGTTATACAGGTTCATTTATGTGAGCACTCATTGCATAGTATGTGGGGAAAACACTTTACATACACACCTTTAAAGTAGAAATATAAAACCTTTACAAGTACACATTTAAAGTATGAAACTATTTACAATATTTACACAGTTGTGATGAGGGGTAGGTAGCTCTAGGAATTGAAGAGAGCTTGGATACAGTCATAGAAAAATAAGCTACGGGAGATTTAGAGAGCTTAGGAACCTGGGAGAGAAGAAACAAAAACATTTTATGGGCAAGTAGTTGGGTGGATTTAGATAGGGTGAAGGCAGGAACATTTCCATTTAGTGGGCAGGTGTTAAAAGCTGGGTTTTGAAGTTTTCTGAGTTTGGTATAGTTCTTAGAGTGGAGGGGAGAGAATTCCATTTTTTACCTAGTGGGAAAGAGAGGAGGAGTTGGCCAGCAGGATATTTGGGCTTAAAGATAGCTATCAAGTTTTGATGTTCAGATCTGAGAGTTCTGTTAGGGGTGTAAGGGGGAAGGATATTAGCTAGAGCTGGACATTTAGAAGGGGGAAATACGAATCTATGAGCAGTGGTGAATTGGAGGTAGTGTATGTAGTTTGGGAGTTCTAGCCAATTCAGAGATTGTAGGTTAAGGCAATGATGGGTGCAATGTTTGGATTTGGTGGCAAATTTAGAGATTTTATTATAGCAGTTTTCTAGTTTGGAGGTGATGGAGGGGGACAGGCTGGTTAGGGGAGAAGCTCCGTATAGTAAGGAAGGCAGAAGATAGGTAGTGGCCAGAGTGTGCCTAGTAGAGTGTGAGAGAAAGTGATTATTCCTGTATAGCATACCAGGTTTTTGGTGGGTTCCCTTAATATTTTGCAGAATGTGGATGTCAAACTTAAGGTATTCATATATAGTAATGCCGAGTAGTTTGGCAGATGGAACCACTTCTATAGGTGAATTGGTTTGACTCAGGACTCTGAAAGTATCTTTGTTATAGGAATGAGTCTTTGTTGGGGAAAACAGTAAAATTTTAGATTTATTGGCATTGAGAGGGAGGTGGTTTGGGCACATCCAGTTTTCGGTGGTTGAAAAAGCAGTTTGGGTTTTAGTGAGCAATTCAGAGAGGTTAGAGGCAGAACAGACCAAGGTAGAATCATCTGCGTATTGAATGATTTTGGCATCAGGAATTGCAGAGTGAAAGTTATTAATAAAGATGTTAAAAAGCATTGGCCCTAGGATAGATCCCTGAGGTACACCAGTAGGAGTAGCTAAGAAGGGGAACGTGGAGTTTTGCCATTTGACTGACTGTGATCTGTCTGATAGGTAGCTGGAGAACCAGGATAAAGTGCTTGGTGAGAGATGAAGATTTGAGAGATGAGAGAGGAGGTGTTTGTGGGAAACAGTATTGAAAGCTTTGGACAAATCTAGCAGTACAGTAGCGACCAGGTGTCCAGAATCTCAGGCTAGATTGATAGTTTCTAGGAAAGACAGTAGGGTAGTTATGTTTTTTTGGCCTGGGCAGAAGCCATATTGGATAGGTGTAAGAAGATTGTTTTGGGTTAGAAAAGGCATAAGTTGGAGGTGGACGCACTTTTCAAGGATTTTAGAGATTAGTGCAATAGGGTGGAAATTTGAAATATTAGTGTTTTTGCCTCTTTTGTGAAGATGAAGAATATAAGCTGAGCGTCAGAGTTTGGGGACGTATGATTTCTTTAAAGGTCTGTTAATAATGATGCTGAATGAGAGAGCTATACTGTCAGCAGCACATTTTAGGAAAGAGGAGGGAATATTGTCAGGAGCATTAGAGCAAGGTTTAAGTTTGCATGGACATTTTTTTATAAAGTTAGTGGAGACAGGTTTGAGGTCAAACATAAGGGAATGATTATTCAGGGAATTAGATGGGGAAGAGTGAGAGGCTGGAAGGTTATTGTTGGGGAATGTCTTGGTTAGGTCTGATATTGTCTCTATGAAAAATGAATTAAAATCTGAGCTGATTTCAAAGTCTGATTTACTAGGGTCAGGACAGTGGTTATTTTTGGAGCCAGGACTGAGAAGTGAATTTATTGATTTACAGAATTGCTTAGGGTTTTTGTTGTTGTTAGACTGAAGCCTAATATAGTAGGATTTTTTATCCTTGGTGATTAGCTGTTTTGCATGGTTACGAAGTTGTTTGTATTGAAGGAAGGTATTTGGCAGGTTATTGTTTTGGTAAAGCTTCCACAATTTTTGAAGCATAATTTGTTTAGTATGCTTGGATAGCCAAGGAGCTGTATTAGTTTTTATTCTTTTGTTTCTTAGTGGGGCTAAAGAATTTAGGGTGTCTAGGAAGACAGAGTTGAAGTAGTCTGTAGCACTGTCAAGTGGGAGGGTTTTTAGAATTTGCCAGTCCACTTGTTTAAGCATATTGGAGAAGGATGTGGGGTTAAAGTTACTAAGGTTGCAAGTAAGAATGTATTGCTACTGGTGAGGAGAAGAGTTAGTTGCACATTGAATGAAAGCTGGGAAGTGGTCACTAATGGAATCAAGAATTGTGCCAGAGTTGGTTATTTTATTTGGATCAGAGACTAGGATCCAGTCAATAGTAGATCCCGGGGGGGGGGGGGTAGTTTTGTTAGGTCGGGTGATAGGGTAGATTTTTTGAGTGAAGCTATAGAGGTTAATGGATATGGATGGAGAGGGACTATTGAACTTGTTCCAGTCAATATTCACATCACCTAGAATGTAGGTTTCATATTTAATTTTAGTAGATGCCCAGTGGAGGATATCTTCGAGGATAGAGATGTTGTTACTAGTTGATATAGATAGAGCAATAAAACAGATGTTTTTATGTTTGTTCAGTTTTAGTAGTCCAGCTGTAAGTTAAGTGCTATTGAATTGAGGAATTGGAATTTGGAGGGGAATTAAGGTAAGTAGGTCAGAGTTAACTAAGGCAGTGCCGCCACCTTTTTTATTTAATCAGTCATTTCTAAAATATATAACATTTGCCAAAAAGGAACAGTCTAAGTACTGACCCCTGAGGGACTCCACTTGTGACTGGCCTCTTTGTAGAGGTGGACACCCCAGTTCTAACTTCCTGTGTCCTGTCTCTGAGCCAGTTGGCTAGCCACTGGGTGGCATACATATTTGTACCTAACCTCCTGAGTTTGTCAGCAATGCCCAACTGGGGTATTGTGTCAAATGCCTTGGCCAGGTCAAGGTAGACAGTGTGAACCATTTTGCCACCATCCATTGCTTTGCTGACCTTCTCAAAGAAGTCCACCAAGCTGAGTTGGCATGACCTGCCCTTGATGAAACCAAACTGGGTTAGGTCCAGTGTGTGGAGGATTAATATATCATTATTGATCATTTCCATGAACATTCTTTCCATGGCTTTGCATATAAGACTAGTGAGACTTATGGGTTTGTAGTTTCCAGGGTCTATAGATGGCCCACCTTTATGCTGAGGGATGACTGTTTCTGTTCTCCATTCATGAGGCATGACACCTGTTTGAAGGCTACCATTAAATAGCAATTCCAGGGGGCCTGATAGGTCATGTTTCATGCTATTTAGAAGGTATCCTGGGATATTGTCTGAGACCATTGATGCAGTGCTCTGGGCCTTAGATACAGCATTAAAGACTTGTTCCCTAGTGATAAGCAGGAAGAGTTACAATTGATGGTATTTCCTGAGGGAAAGTTAAGTGGGAAAGAGGGGTAAATTTGGAGCTGTATTTGTTGGCCAATAGGTTTGCTATATCATCTGGCTCCATATAGTTGGCTCCATTTACAATGAGCTCTGCACAGAATTGTGTATTGCCTTTGAGGTTACAGACATAGGTAAATAATGCCTTGTTGTTGTCCTTGTTTTTTAAAACACCTTTATTTTATTATCACTTGTGACATAGGCAAATGTACATTCATTTAAAAGTAATCAAACTATAACTGACATAACAAACAGACTTCACATATATTGCTATATATCATATAACCTAAGCAACATTACATAAATTATTCAATTCTTGACTCTTTTTAAACAAGAAACATCTTTATTAAACCATCACTTACTACACTGGCAAGCATACACATATGAATGAAACCAAACCACACTGACACAATCCTACTTGCAAGCATTTTACATCACAAACCATACTGACACAGTCCTAGTTTCAAACATTATACATCACTTATTATCCAATCTTTTTCAGTCAAACATTACGTAGCTCATTTATGTCCTACCATCTTTTATACCTCATTCCTCTCCTGTATGTATTATTCCCACAATTCCCATTTTTCATATGTTGTTTGCTCCTACCCTTTTCTAAATATCTAATTTCTAGTTGTTTTATGACTGTTACTATAGTCACTACTTCTAGTATAGTTGGTTTAGATTTTGATTTCCATTTTCTAGTAATTGCTTTTTAGGCAGCCACCAACATTAGATACAACAAGGCCTTACCTTGTCTAGGCAATTCAGATTTTATATCATAGCTCAGAAAAATCATCTCCCTCGTCAGACCAATCTGCCTACCCAGAATCTCCGACAATATCTTGCAAGGAATCTTTAAAGTCCATCAATTCACAGCACTCCCAGAAAATATGTTCCCAGTTATCTCTTTCTTGCTCATCACATCTTCAACATTTCTTGTCTGCCTGACAAACAATTCTCTGGAGTCTACTTGGGGTTTAGAAATAGCTATGCAAACATTGCCAGGCAAAAATCCTAAATCTTCTCAGATTTTGTTGCATATTTGGGAGACATACATATATCCTCTGATTGTTTGTGAATTGCATATCCAGTCTCCCTTCCCAATCCTTTCTAACCTCTTCTGATTGATTCTTATAGTTATCGTGCAATATTCTATATACTTTAAAAATTATTCCTTTTTCATGCCAGCTTATGTTCTAGATTCTACCAAAAACTCTACCAGTGCTGGTCTTTCATTTAGGACTCCCCGTTTCTTTTTCTTTGGCTACACTTTGATATCAATTCCTGATAGGGAAGGCTGTCCTAAACTGCAGTCCATATACATTCTTGGCATCTTCCCATTCTATCATCTTTCCCTCTCTAATTATTTGCTCCCAACACTTTGGTTCCTTTGCCAGTTTTCTCCAATAAATTTTAGACCCTCTTGCTTATTCTGTGTATCCATAATTGCAGTCATCCCTATTGGCAGATTCTCCTTTTCTTTCTCCAATCCCATGTTGGCTTAGTTCTTAGAATATTTTCTGCTACTTTATGGATATAATATTCTGTATGATTATTGTTATTCTCCTTAAACGTTTGCATCCAATATCCCAGTCTCTCCTTGTTTCTTCAGCTTCCCCCCTGTTTCATTATAATGGCTTTCCTCTTTGAATTATAGTTTTTTGTCGTAGTCATTGTACCTCAAATTTGGCTTGGGCAGACTTTATTTGTCCTCTGAGTTATTTATTTAATTTGATGGGAGTGCTTTTATCCTGCTGGGTGCTCAACCTCCTAATTTTTGCCTTGTTTTTCTTCTTTCTGTTATACAGCCTACTGATGTTGTGATTCCACCAGGGTGACATGTTTTTTGATTTGGTTCTGTTCTTCTTCCAGGTAGGTACAGCTGCCTCTGTGCAGAAATTAACATGCTTGTATGGGGTTTCTTTGAACAATTCTGCATAGGCAGCAGTGTTTTCCAGGGTTTATGAGGGCTTGAAAGTTTGCCAGGTTATCACTTATCAGGAAGTCGGCCTTAGAGTAGTTCCTGAATACTGCAGGATTAGCTGGGGGTCCAGTTTTTATTTTTAATTGAAAGGAGACAATTTTGTTGTCTGACCTTACCAGGGAAGACATTACAATAGGGGTTGTGCAGCACTCTCCCATATTAGTGAGGACCAGATCCAGTATGATTGCACCTCTGTTTGATGTATTGACAATCTGGTCCAGGGAGTTTGTTTTTACAAAATCAAGGAATCTCTGTGTCTGTAAGTTATTTATTTTGGTGTAAATCGAGACACCTACACTTTTAGTCCCTATCTGTGTAGCAGCTGGTCTAAATGTATGGAAGATATTATAACCATGCACTGTTACTGAACTGTTGGCAGCTTTATACCATGTCTCAGTGACTGCACAGACGTCAGCATCCTCTAGGGTGAAGAGAGCTTCTAGGGAATGGAGTTTTTTGTTTAGACTCCTAGTATTGAACAGTAATACCTTTAAATTTTCTGAGTTATGATTTGCTATGTCAGACACAGGGTGCTGTAGAAAACACATAGATATACATTTAAACAAATAGAAAAAGTAAGTCAAATGACCAAATGGAATGCTGATTTCCACAAAACTAGATATGTGTAAAATACACATACATAGATAGTAATGTGCAATCATGTCACATAAACATGCATAGATAAGCAAGCTAGAAATTACAAACACTTGCACATATATACTGTTATGCAAATGTCAAATAAATAAACATAGGGGGTTCAGGCGCCTAGGCAGTGAGACATTTCCCTGTGGTACAATTGACTGGGGACACATGGCTGAAGTGACAGTCGGCTGCAGAGAAATATGGCTGTTTGCAAATTCCCTGTGGGCAAAGAGAAGCACATACTGCCATGCTCACAGCTTTAATAACCAAATGCATGGAGGCAGAAGAAGTAATCAGTGTTGTGCTCAGTGTAGAGTACATACTTATGTAACTACAACATGTAGAAGTGTGCTACAGTATGGAAGAACTCCTGCAGGCGACTGTAGTCACATTTATGCTCCAGTATGCATTTTTTGTAATGTTCCCTAGAGAATGTAAAGGGGGTAATGGTCCACACACACCGTTTATAAAGGTACTGCCCATTGTGCACTGCATTTGTACTGCCACTGACATGCCCTCTGGTCAGCCTGCTGCTGATGCCTGCCATAATGCCTGCTGTCTCATATTCCCTTGGGGACCATGGACATTGTTTTCCCCCTGTGACTTTGATTCTTGAAGTTGTGGGCATGGCAACACATTCTTCTCTTTGCCCACAAGGAATTTGCAAACAGCCATATTTCTCTGCAGCTGACTGTCACTTCAGCCATGTGTCCCCAGTCAAATGTACCACAGGGAAATATCTCACTGCCTAGGCGCCTGAACCCAAACATAGGTATATGTTAACCACCCTGCTCGCTGCTGAGCAGAGCACACTCCTGTGAGAATCATAATAGCACATCAGCAGTACATCACTGAATGCTCACTTGTCAAAGTTACATTACTCTGTCAGTATGTATCTAACTATGTCCACACACACATACACTCATAATGTGTACAACTATTTATGGAAGGTATACACTAAGGTCACTACATCATAGGTGTGGAAATGCACCATACAACAAACATAGTGTAATGTACTGTGAATGAATGTGTAATCTGTAACATTGTGTACAGATTAATGTTTCACTGCTGTTTGATACAGTAAGAAAAGGAGGACTGCATTTATACAGGATACACCTGTATATGATCTCACATGGCATCTACATGCCATGCCAAACTACAACACAACATGATCCTCAAGTAGTAGAAATCTGAAAAACACAGAAATGCTCACTGAGGTACCACTCAGCTTGCAGTTAGCAGTGGTCTTATCCATCAATGTATCAAAATCAATATTTGAAAGTGGTGCTGATGTCATGTTCTAGGCTTATTGGAAGATAACAGGCAGTGTTAAAACATGTTTTGTTGCTGTTATGGATATTTCTTTAATTATTCCTTCTTAACAAAGCTGTTTTCACTACTGTCTCAATTTACTATGATTATGAGTTATTCCAACACATTCTGTAAGTTGCTTCATTGTTAAATCATGTAGTATTTTAATGTGAAATGCAACCAGAATGTGGTGGTATGATGCTGTTGTCTTTGGACCTCCCTTCAACATTATATACAGTGGTAGGGGTTTTAACCCTAGTCATGAACTGCACAGATAGTACAGCTTATGTTTATTATACAGATGTTGTATGAAGGCATTGCTGATACTTTTTATGTGTCATGTTGTTATTTATCACAGACAGTGTTATACAAGTCTTTACACTGTACAGGAATGCATAGTGTTTATTTTGTCATATGCTGCTCACAGAATCAAATACATAAATGTGCTCAGCCATGATCATGTGCATATCAATGTTTTCAGTTGGCCAGCTGTCCTAGGGGTGACAACTTTCCCCCAGGAAAATGATGTCATAATTTATGCTCTCTACTAACATGGAAGGAGACTCTTAGGCCGTTCAGGAGATACTGTTTGAAGAAATGAAATCTGGATGGACCTCACCAACATGATCAGTGCAGTTGGAGGCCTCAGTTGATCCTGTGAAGCCTGTAGACAACACTGCTCAGACATGATCCTTCATGCAGCCAAAAGACTGAAATATTATGAGACATCGAGGGATGCCACTGGCAGTGGACCACTACTGCTTCCCACCCCGATGATATCACAATTCTTTGGCATCATTGCATACAGCAAGTGGGGAAGTGACAAATCCCTGGTGGTGGGATTGAAGCTGGAGTTGCAGGATGGAGACATATGTATTTATGTTCAGTACTAGTATAGGTATTGTGACACTCACTGCATATTGCTTCAGCTTGCATATTCATGTATTCCTGTGTTTGACTTACAGCAGCAGAGTTGAACCATGAGCACATTTCCACACAGGACGGGGGTGATGAATGTAAGGATAATTCAAGGCATTGGTACATCTGTGTTACAGACAGAGCAGTGCAAACAACATTTGAATTGTTTATTGCAATAATATTCACAGGGCCATCTCCTTCGGGCCTACATTTGGGCCTACACCAGGGTGCATCAGGTGAGTGTCTCTATATTGTTTCTGTGCACACTGCCTTGTTAGTGTCCCCACCTCATTTACTGGCACTACTGTTTAGTGTTATATTGTTGTTTCACTAATACTGAACACTACAGGTACATACAGTGGAGGAGAAAGCCACACATTAAGTGCAGACATGGCAGGTGTATTCAAGTAACATTCTCATAACTTTCAACAATGTGTAGCATACATGATGCCTTAAATTTTGTCAATATTAGTCAATATAGGCCGTTCTGGTGTACAGTTGCAGCATTTATCACATTAGTTTTTGCAGCACATATTACTGTGTTGTATATATGATGGTATCAGTATTCATTTTTATAAATACATGACTGTGCTCTCTTTCTCTTTACTTTCCCACTGTAAGATACATAATACAACCCATAACCTCTACACAGCAAGAGTCCTTAAGTGCATATATGAGTTGTATGTGTATGTCAAACATTCTGTATGTTTTAACTGTGTTCACCTCATTAATGGTGTGAATGATGCAATCCATAATAATTTTTCTTTTTCTGCATTAGTTGAAGTTGACCCCAGTGGAACAACATAATCCCATAAGTGTTTGTCAGGTCTGTTTTTATTTTATTTTTTTTATGCATCACATATGTCATGTACGTTGGACATGTTAATAGATTATATAGTTATGGTATGTACATTCCAGGAACCATACATACAGTACATTGCAAGTGAAGTAATTAATATTTGTAACATAGCAGTGAAATATATATGCCAAGTGTCTTTGATATTCATCATGTGCTGTAGGCATATTGTCCTGATCTGTTTCTTTGTATCTTGTAGCACATCAACTGTCTTTATCATCCAGCAGCATGGTAGTATGGCCCCTGGCACAGAGGACCTTGATATCTTTGGACATGCCATCTGTGAGGTTGACACTGATGTTGCACAAGATGTATCCTCAGATGTGGAAGTCCACTTGTCCATGCATTCAGAAGACTGTGGCACAGTGGACACTGAGCAGGGTGAAGTAGTTGATCAACACACCATGGCTGGGAGCACTGCAGAACCACACAACCAGACAAAGGGCATTGCTATAGGTGTAGGTGAGCAGATGCTGCACATGGACAGGTGCAAGGGGGTGTCCACCTCCTGCTGCAGGGAAATGAATGGTCACAGCAACGGGATGATTCAGATGTCCTTGGACTTGCCTATGCCACAGATTATGTGGCACACTGGCTATGTCTCATGTATGAAGGACAACAAATAGTGAGATTATAGTTGTACTGTCCACTCAGAATGAGAGTCTGCTAGCTGTGGCATGGTCAGTGGAAATCCTGGCCTCTATGATACTGCAGCAGTGTCGTACTACAAACAGGATTTTCCATTCCATAATGATGCACAGCAGATTGCAACCTGCATGATGCAAGCCACCCATCTGCAGAACCACTACTGGGCATCGAAACCCCCTGTCTGTGGTCCAACCTGCATAAATGTCAACTTCTGACCCATCAGCTGAGGTCCCACCAGTTACAAGGTTTCAACTCTCAATCATGCTCCTTCATCTCAACATGGCTTTGTACCCCCATCCATCTTCTCTGTGGATCAACCAGGGCAGGATGTGTCTCTATGTGGTCGTGGCAGAGCAGGCCATGATGTGAGATGTCAGAGAGGTCAACCAAGACTGCATTAGAGTGTGTCCAGTATGTATTGCACATAGCTGCCTCATATTGTTTCAATACCACTGTACTGTGATATGTGTTTTCTGTAATAAAATGTCTGCATTACGTTGTGAGTGCTTTCTCTTTTTTCATGTTATAATATTGTACAGATATGTAAGTGTAGCATTGCTGTGTTTCCCTTATTGTTTACCATACAGTGATACAGCAAAGTGAATGTGTATGCATACCTTTGTCAGTTGTGCCCTGAGTTGATGTTTTTTTACACATTTGCATTTGTTCATGTTGGAATATGTTAGGCTTATGTTATGTATGATGCTTAGTGTGTAGATCTAATTGTTACTTGCCATTAGATGCAAACTGTGTTGCTGTAGTGGGACAACACCTAGACATCACTATTCAATCTGAGTACATAGGTACATGAAGCTTGTCATGACTCAAATGTTTGGTCAGATACTGCCATGTAGCCTGGGCCTGTGCTTGTGATCACACCCTATGTTGCCTACACCTGTGACTTCTACACCCTATGTCCTCCTACTCCTCCTCTGATATCTGTGGGAGGTCCTCTTCAGACATTTGTGGTTCTTGGGATAGTGCACCCTTACCTTTAGCTGGAAGACTGCCATGTGCTCGGGTTAGCATGTTGTTGAGCATGGTGCACACTGTTATCATCATTGCTGCATTTTCAGGTGTGTATTGCAGTGTACCTAGGATGTGTCCAGACATATGAACCCAGAATTCAGTATAGCAAACACATGCTCTATGGTGTTTATGGTTGTTCTGTGTAGTGTATTGTAAGCTTCCTGTGCAATGTTTGATGCTTCATGGTACGGGGTCATTAGCACAGCTCAAGTGGATAACCACAGTCACCAGTTGTGGGGTATAAAACACTTTTGGTCAGACTAGATATTGTTGTGAGGGGTATCCTTAACTATGATCCTAGCTGCTTTTCTGTACTTCACAGTAGCAGTCCCTCAGGTTTTTCACCTTGCTGGAATGCAGCCCTGAGTCACTTTCCCTCCAAATGATAGTGAGTGTTGTCATGATGTTTGTTATGCTGCCATCTGCTGCACATAAAACTTGCCAGTTGATGAATAGTCATCCTTTTCTGTTTATGTATCGGTCTGCTTCTAAATGTACTGGTGTCTTGATAGGTATGTGTGTGCAATCTATTGCACTGAGTACATGGGGAAGTTTGCTATGTTATAGAACGGGTGCATTACAGTTCTCCATTCCATGGGGGTGGATGGAAAGTGTATGTCATTCACCTTTCTGCACATTGTTTCCAGGAATTTTGCCAGAATATGACTGGCAGCTATCTGGCAGAATGCCCCATATGTCTTTAGAATGCCCCAGATGCAAGTAGATCCAAGTTGAGACACACTTTGGTTTCAAGGGGAAATGGAGTTTCCTCGTAGGGTCTGCTGAGATATGTGTGGGGCACTCATTTTACAAACACCCTGAACCATTTGTCTGTCTATCTGATCTCTGTCTATTATTTCCTGGTCTGACAACTAGTTTACTTGCAGCCTTGTTCTGACTCTAGCTGTCTGTCTTCTAGAACGCAGAGTCACAGCCTCATTTATGGCCTGGATCACTGCTGCCTCTTGCAGTATATTACCAGTAGGTTGCATTTTATTTATTCATTTATTTATTTATTTATATGCGTTTTGCTGTAATCCATAGTATTTACTTGAATTCCTTGGGGTATGTAATGTATGCAATGTAGATTTCAAAATCTAATTGGCGTGGCAATTTGTCACATTTGTGTTACATAGTGTGTGTATGATGTTTTTTGGAATCACACTGGCATTTGTGGAATACCTAATTATCCTATGCTGAATACTTCAGTACTCCATTTGCTTTCAGCATGTGTTTTACAAATGAGTTTGCAACAGGTGTGTTGAAGACTTCCTTAGGCATGCTGCGCAAATAGCTTCCACAAACTTTATGGAATCTGGTCCTATAATTCTGCTGCAGCTTCTGCGAATGCTTATAGTTGTGTATCTGACAAAAATATGTTAACTACATAAGTTAAACAGTCAACAAAGAGGGGGAAATGGAAGGGGATATGGTTCAAGAGATAGTAGATAAACAGGTAAAAAAGAAGCAAGCAGTCAGTTCAAATGTATATATTGAATTATCTTTGTGAAATTCAGATTTATTCTTCTCATGATTCTTATGCTGTAAATACCATGTCATGCTGCAAGATACAATGCAGAAATGATTTTTTAAATGTTCCTTTCAGAAGCATTAACAAGTACAATTAATTTGTTAGTAAGATGTGGGTATCTTACCTCAATGTTAGTGAAAATTATGTTCCAAAAACTATTATTTTCTATGAACCAAGGTACAATCTTAATAATTTAAATGTAACCAATACTTAATACATGTTAATACTGATTTTTTTTTTATTTGTTTGTAACTAACCAGTCCTTTTTAATTACAACACATAAGACTCAAGGTCTTTAACAATAAAGACACCATATCATAAAATAAAATAAAGCAGAAATTAATAAGCTTACAAGTACACCACTTATTTCTACACAATTAAACAAATGTACTCATTTTAGCAGTCACATACAAACGCACGGGTGCATGCGTGTGCATATGCTCACATGCACGCTCATGCACACACACACACACACACACACACACACACACACACACACACACACTCTCACGCATGTGTGTGTGTGTGTGTGTGTGTGTGTGTGTGTGTGTGTGTGTGTGTGTGTGTGTGTGTATGCGTGTGCCCGCACGCATGTGTGAGCTGACTATATTATGCTTGTAATCATGAATTCACATCCACTTTCCCCTCATTTCTTTGTTTTAATACAGCATATTGAATATCAGAGATTTCAGAGAAAGATTTCAAGCAAATATATTGCTAGGTAATGCAGTCACATGTTGCAGTGGTCAGCACTATACCACCCTTCTCCTTATTTATTTATTTATTTTATTTATTTTACATTTGTTGACTGGGCTAGTCTAACTGGATATATGTCCATTTTCAGTAGAGGCCTGGTGAGAAAAGCTCCAGCATAAACAGTTAAAACGTTAACAATTTATAAAAAGGACATGTATATTAAAATTACAGTACAGAGGTAGCATTGTTTATATGAATAAATATAATAATACAAATTATGGATTATAGACAATATATAAAGGTTTGCTAGGGGAAAACTAAAGAATAATTATTAGACCACAAAAACAGAGCAGGTGTAAAGAGAAAAAGAGTTGGTTTGAATGCTTAGGTTAGTGTGTGGGGATGGGATTTGAGCGCTAACAGGGACCTTTTTTAGGAGTATTTTTTCAATACATAGAGCTAACCTGCTTTGCTGAGCAATGTGTCTAACACAGTAACAAAAAAAAAAAACCTCTGAGTTCAGCTTCTGCTGCTCTGAGGATAATCAGATGTGTGACTGAGGGATGGGAAGCATTTTTTTCCATTACAACAGTGAAGCCAAAGTGCCTGCTAGTCACAGCAGAAAGGCAACAATGAGACTGCTGGCAGTTCAAACAATTAACCTGTTACAAAGCAATAGTTGTTACTAATCGCACTAACGGGGACTTTTTTTAACATCAATGGTGGAGAGAAGTGTTTCAGTTAGAGTCAATACTCAGAGATGGCTTTCATTAGGGACCATGCGAGTGTCAAGATGCAATCAGTCTACCTGAACAAGCAATGAAACGGTATGGAACTAAGTCAGAAGTCTAGCTATAGTGGTATAACAATATTTCAATTGACCCAGTGAATACCACACAATCCATATCTCTGACAAACCACGAATGTTGACAGATTCACCAGAATTCTTAACAAAGAAACAATCACCGCACAATCCATGGAAGCCCTAATCAGTATCAACTGAAAGGACAGCAGCTGCCTGCAATTTTAAATTAATATTCAAAACCAAAGAATACCCGACGCAGTAATTCATGAAAGATAAAGAAAAGAAAATACAATGACAAGCTGGATATCTCATTAAATTAAAAGCAATCACCTCTAACATTCTGAAACTGTTACATTTAATGAAAGAAAATAAGAAGATATCATTGAACAAAGAATAAATATTTAGTTAATCAGCAGCACACATATGAATATTGATAATTGAAGAGGCAGTACCATCAAATCAAAGAAAGATGCTCAAATTAATATTTCATATAAAAATAATCTAAATAATTGATGGATGGAAATATATGAAGATGCTCATGTTAGTTTGAATGATATAAAAAAAATGAAATTTGAGTATGTCTTACCTCAGATATAAATGCTAAAATAGCAAGAGATTTTTCAAAGAAACTGAAATAAGAAGTTTACTACTCAAATTAAAACATTAAAATATAATCGAACTGTTCAAGAACTATAAATAAATGCAAAAGATAATGAACTTTATTTTTCATTAGCATTTCTTTTTAGCTGGGATCGTTAGTATTTTTTTAAAGAAACTGTTTTCCTTGGTTCACCTTCTGAGTGCCATTGAATAATAGTGAAAGCTTAGGCCACAGTCTTCATCCTTGAGATTCAGAAAGGAATACCAGTCGCAGAAGCATTAACATGAGTGGCCTATACCTTGTGGTTCCCTAGTACTATTCAGACACCAGCCTACTGCTGAGGTTTCCTGCTAAGTGAGAGCATGAGCAGAGTGGACAGTTCCTCTGGATGAGCTACATAGTAATGAGGCTTTATGGAGGAATGGCTAATGCTAATAACCCATGTGTTCTCCACTGGAGATGTCTGTGGTTTCTGATTTACACTGTATATATTTCCATGGGTGGTGGAAAAAGTTAATCATCAAAAGATAACAACAATCCATTCACTTCAAAGAAAGCAGTAGTGGTGAAGAAAAGTTTAGTTAAAACATGCGGTGGGTATGATTACGCATGCATATATATATGTGTAGAAGTGTGGAAGTGTATGTGCGTACCTGTAGAGGCATGAATCAAGGTGGAAGAGTGCATGCATGGTTGCACTAGTAGGGTTAGGAAGGGAATCTAGAATGTGTATAGGTGTGTGTGTGTGTGTGTGTGTGTGTGTGTGTGTGTGTGTGTGTGTGTGTGTGTGTGTGTGTGTGTACGTGTCTGTGCATGCATGCGTGTGCACACTCGGGCATGGGTGTCTGAATGAATGTCTGTGAGTATATGGGTTGACTTTGCCAGCAAGATACACTGGCAACCAGAGTAAACATTACTGCCTTCACAATTCTGACAGCTTTAGTGTTAAAAAAAGTGCACCTCAGAGGTAAGCTAATGAACAATAATGATGTGATCCTCACTGCAGTCATAGCTGTCTCTGAATCACGTTTTCCCATAGTCACATAAATTGACCTACCTGTGACAGGCAACTTATACAAGCAATGTTATTTTCAGAATCCTAGGACACATCTGGACAATGGTTATTCTTCTCAATTTAGGAAGGTGCCTCTTCAAGTGTGTTGAAAAGAATAGTGTTGGTAAGAATATTTGTCTACCTGGATAAAGAAGGTAAATGTGAACATTTTTATTTATTTATTATTTTGAAACATTTTAATCAATGGGCAGCATTCTTTAGCCCTTGATGTTGTTTTCACAAAATGAATATTATCCCAACTTTCTGCTTTCATTTCTGCAAGTTCAAGACATGGGTTTATGCCCTTCCTGTTTGGATTGGTTACTGGACCCAGAGTTTTCACAAAGTACTTAGCTACATGATAGCATACTATTAAATAAAGGGCATTCACATGTGTTTTATTTATTAATTTGATTTTGCATTTTTTTTTTACTGGGATTGTCTGTGTGATCCATTTTAATGGGAGGTCTATGAAGAAAAGCTCAATCAACTTGAGAGCAAAAATATGCAGTACAATAAAATAAAAGTTGCCTTGTATTAAGGTTGCAATAGAAAATGCAGAACACAATAAAATACAATTTACACTAAAAGAAGTAATAACGAAGAGAAAGAGAGAATAGCATATCAGCTGATATTATTCAAATGAGGACCTGCCTTTAAAAGTGAATAACAGATAAAATTGGTTAGAGACAACTGTAAAGATATGCCACATTAAGACATGATAGATTACTTGATCCGAATGAAACAGTTGTAAAAGAGTAGAGTGAAGAAGAGAAGGGAATAAAAGAGACGTAATAATAAAGGGAATGAAGAAGGTTTGAAAGGATAGAAAATTATGTTATACGGATAATATCGAGAGAAGGAATTTTATGGAAAGAAAAAGGAGACAGAGTTGTATAACAATGAAAGTAAGTATTTACAAGTATGTAAAGTAATAGGTAAGGTAATAGAGAGTATGACAAGAAAGTTTGTGGTATCTACCACTATTTGGATGACTGCATCATTCTGGGTCCTCCATTTCACAATGGACTGCTTCCAAACTCTGAGGTTTTCTTTCAACACTGCAAGTCAGTCCTTAACCCTTCCAAAAAGAAATAATATTCCTAGGGGTACACCTGGACTCCAGCTAACAGAAGACCTTCATCCCCAAGAGAAGATGAAACAATACTTTCACAAGACAGCACTGGAGGAGATGGTTTAAGTGAGACAATACCTCAGGGAACCGGGGGTACATTGTTTCTGTTACTTTAATGGCACCCCTGACAAAGATACACATGATCAAACTTCGGTGCTAATAAAGATTCATTTGGAGTTATCACTCTCATTGCCCCATACTATGCATGTTCCAATAACTGAAGTGGTGTTCCACCCAAGTCAGAGACCATGGAGGTAATCCTCACCAGAGGAGCCCTCACGATTAGGCCCTAACAAAAGCTGCTTCAAAACTGGCATGGGGTGTACTCACAGAATTTCTAGTTTCAAGACCTGTGAAATTCAGCCCAAAGAAAGAAGAAAATAAAGGTGATTGACATAATGTCCTTAGCATAGATACTCAAGATTTCAAACCAATCTGGAAGAAATGTGTCCTGCAGTTAATGACACACAACACTACATTAATGTGGATTATAAGCACGTAGGAAGGAACTTGGTTTTACCCCTTCTGCAGGCTAGTCATGAATATATCAGAAGCAGCACTGTAGTCACAGATGATCCAAAATGCAGTCTACATTCCTTCTCATCCGAATTCAGTAGGACAGACCTGCTCAAGTGGATATTACACAGGGAAATTTTCCATCAGTTGCTAGATAAGTGGGATATCCTGGAGACACACCTGTTTACAGGTCCAAGCAGCGGGCAGCTCAAGAAGCTCTGCCCTGGAAGCCCATACAAAACCCCTTCAGCAGCAGATTGGTCCTCCTCCTTCCCATGAATAGGACTTTTCTTCTGTGCATGTCCTCTAATGCCTCTACTCCACAATGTGATCCAGAAAGTAAGGGAGGAGAAACCAAGGGTTCTCTGGACAACACCCTTTTGGCTCAGGCAACACTTTTTCTCCTCCACATGGAACTGTCCAGAGTAAACACTACATGCACTGCCTGCAGGTGGACCTCCTATCTCAGAATAAGGGCATTTGCATATTCCTCAGCCTTGAGACCTTACAGCTCACAGCATGGATGATTTGACTATTTTGCACTTCATGTATCACTTTACTGAGGGCATGCTTAACATACTTAAGGAAGCTATGAAGTCTACCACTAGGAAGTCCTACTTATCCATATGGAAGTCTCCCTCTTTCTCTGTCTGTCTGTTGCATACCTTTCAACCTGCAGACGTTGAAAATAGGAACAAAAACCTATAAAGAACTAGGAACATCCTGTTAAAAATCTATACATCTAATTGGCATAACATTTGAATATCAAATAGCAAACAACTCTTCCTGTTTCCAGTAGAACTCAAGATGCTACTCAAAAATACATGTTTAAAAAACAGAGACAAAAATGATGAAAAAATATAAGCACATAATCAAGGAGACAGTGAAAAATCTGCACACTTTAAGGAACTGTATTGCAAAATGTTATCACATAAAGTGTGCAAAGAAACATTTGCAATCTTCCACAAGGGCAGAGACAGTCTGACAATACATTTTTCTTTTATATGAAAAGTGGTCATGAAAATTTCCCTCAGCCAAGCCATTCAATTACCTTTTTCCCAGCTTTCAAAGTAGGAGTTATAATTAATACTGAATTTCCTGGATATGCACAGTAAACTGAGATATTATTTACACAGAACCAAATATATTAGAAGCTCCAATCAGTTGTTTGGGACCTTTGCAATATGAAAGAAGGGAAGGGCTGCATCTAAACAGACAATTCCCAAATTGTTGGCCTGTTGCATCTTCTTCTGTTACGCCTCCCATGTTAAGAAGCTAATAAGAGCTGAAGTGCCCACAGCATCAGAAGTACAGCTACTTCTGTGTTCTTCTGCATTAGATCGACTACTCAAGCTCGTTTAGAAGCAGCTGCATGGTTCTCTGTCAGTCCTTTTTCCAAACACTACAAACTGGACAACTCTCCAAGGTAAGGGATGGGTTTGCTATTACATTTCACAAGGCTGTGTTGCAGTTTAGTCCTGCCTTTGAGACTACTTCCCCATAATCATGAGCTCTGGGAATTAACCCAAAGTTAGAAAATCTGTAACAGTGACCTAAATAAAGAACACAGTACAATTGTACAAGAACTTATCAACATTCCTCTCAATTTCTGAACACTAAAAATCATAGCAGATGGTCTTAAAGAGGAACATTATCTTATTTTTCATTAGAACATGTTCATATACAAGACAGTGGGTTTATTTCAGATTATCGAGTTTTCAGAAACAAGAACTTAATATGGATGAGACAATATAACTGACTTTCTGAAAACTCAAATGAAACAAAACAACAAAAATATACAGTTTTGAATGGGGGCCATGCCCTCTGCAGTGATGAGCTGTAGCCCCACCCCTTGCAAATTATATATACCAACTCTGAGATTGCATTACAGGGGGGGAGGGTAAATTCCCCCATCTGCACTGTATCATGATCTGCATACAAATGATTAGAGTTTTCAGAAAATTGGACATGTGGTCTCAATCATATGAAATTCAAGTGTCCAAAAACTCAATAATCTAACATAAACCTGAGACCACACACAGTAAATAATAAGGAAACTTTTTATAGACTTTTACAGTTATAATAAGTTGCCTTAAGCACCTTTAGAAATCTTTAACATTATAAATAAAATCACTTCTAGAAGAAGCAGACTAAAATCTGAAAATCATAGCACTATGCCTAAATCATTGCAGTTAAGTTTGCTTACAATAATAGTAGGTGTTTGAGCAGATCACTGCTGCAATACTATTCCCTCCATCCCCTCATTTTGTGTTTGGGCAGATAAGGCTAGGGTGCTTTATACTATATATAAAGTATCCACCCTTAATCTTTTGCTGTGAATTCCTTGCTTAAAATGTGGATGTTTTTTAATTCTTTTT
>NC_056731.1:1502419154-1502526654 GCF_019279795.1 Protopterus annectens | reverse complement strand
TTTGCTGCATGTTCAAATCTAAAGTTAATTGATTTGACCTATCATACCATAGGTGCATTTTATTTTAACAGAGTACCTTATTTATTTATTTTTTAGAGCAAACAAATTACATATTTCATTGCTTGAAAAATAAATATATAAATATGGAAGGAGTACCCCTACCAGCTCAATGCCGTAGGTAGCTGCCTAGTTGGCTTATGCCTCAGGTCAGCCCTATACACACAGATGTAAAATAACTATCTTTCCAAGTGCAGAAAGTGACACATAGCTAAAATTTAAAATTTAGAAGCTGATTTGAAATTAAGAAACATTATAATACATTTATGTAGTACTTTCCTGGTTAGTGCATTCAATATGCTCTTTAGGAAATAATTACTATTTGAAGACATCAAAATGACAAATCTTGGTAGATGTAGTTGATAACTTTCTAAAATGAAACTTTAATAATCTAATGCCTCTTAAAAGTCTCTGACAGCTTAATAGCTTAGCCAGTGATTTTCTAGGACAGAAAAATAGAACAAATCCTCTGCGTCCTATTTGAATAGTCTCAAAAATGAAAGAGTTATTTACAACACATTTTGGAATATAAACAAGTTTTATAAATTGCTAAATCTGGAACTTTAATACCATATGGGAAGAATGCTGAAGCCAGTTGGAAAATGTTTTTCTGAAGGTTTTGTTTATTGCTCATAAACTTTCTTTTTTGAATCCTCACCCATTAAATATTCTGAACTAATTGTGTTCAGTTATTAAGTAAAGCTACTTAAGTGAGATACTTTTAAGAAGTTTTAAATGATTCAGTAAAAAAATGTTTTACAAAAACATCAACTGTTATGTATAACAACCGTAATTTTAATTTGTCAATATGGTGACAGTTTTGCAACATCATTTATAGCACTCATCTGAAGAACAATGATATTGTCATGACATGATTTTGTTCTCATGATGATTTTACATTTGCTGACCAATATCACTTTTGGTGTACATTCATTTGATCGGCCGGTGAATGGCCCAATCGGAAATAGTTCGAAAGCAGTGCAGCAGGTTCTCACAATTGCGAACCGGAGATATGCGAAACACAAAATACCCCCCCTTCTTGCCTATGGTAGCACTTGTTTAGGTGGTAGAGCAGACGGAAATGTCACATTCGGTGTTTTGTATGACATTCCGACCATTCACCACTTTAAAATTCGACATTCCGATTTGGCGTTACACCCGTTCGAGGTTGGTGTGAATGCTCAAATGAATGTATACCATCACTTTTAGAGTCAGTCTGATTATTCCTCTTATAAGAACATATGAGAAAGAGTTTTAAGATTAGTCTCCTACTGAAAAAATGTCAAACATTTTAAAAATTGCCTGGTCATTGTTACGCTTAATCTTATGAATACAACCTCTTTACTTTTCCATTCCAAAAATATACTTACTTCTCATTCAGTAATTATTTGTTCAAGTAAAAATTAGATTGGAAGCTTTTGCTGTAACTGATTGAACAATGACGTGGTTCAAGTAAAAATTAGATTGGAAGCTTTTGATGTAACTGATTAAAAATGATGTGTTGGGACCTGATATGAACTAGGCAGAAAATATATATGAAATGAGAAGTAATGATGTTTTACTTGAAGGGTGGCCATCCATTATTTTTCCAGAGTTTTATGATTTTAGGATTTGGGTGTTTTCTTTGGCATGTTTGTGGGAGTATGTATGTGAGAGCAGTGTCTTATTTCCACTATTGTGTGTATTAGAGAAGATAACTGTAATTAGTTCATATTATGAAGGCACAAACTCTTACATGTGGTTGGAGGGATTAAATCTCCTGGTTTAAGAATTTCATTCCTTGAAGTTGACATTCTCCTGTTTAATTCCCCTCCTCCCAAAAGAAATTTGGCAGGCAAATTGGCGATCCTGAATTGTCCTGTTGTACATGTGATATGATGCATATGTGTGTGTGTGTGTGTGTGTGTGTGTGTGTGTGTGTGTGTGTGTGTGTGTGTGTGTGTGTGCGTGTGTGCGTGTGTGTGTGTGTGTGTGTGTCTCTGTGATAGGGAAGAAAGTCTGGTGATATACTTCATTCCCTGCTTGCCTAGTAAACTCTATTGATAGTAGAGGCTGTTCACATAGTCATTGTGGGAGTCAGATGTGACTCAGTAGCACAGCTGGATTTATGTCAGGCAAAACACTTTCTGCACCCATTGAGGAGACTGCAATTTAACTTTTCAAAATTAATTATTGACCCAAACATTTAAACTTTTGTATCTTTCATTCTTTAGGTAGAGCACCAAAAAGAATGTGCTAATGCTTTAATACAAAGTAACTTAAACTGCTAAGTTTTTAGATTTTTACTATAATAAGTACTTGAATTTAAATTTTATGATTTTTAATTAAGTTTCATGGAATCTAAACTATAACAGTGTATATAAATGCAATGATATATTACAAGACCGGTCATACTCTATGAGACACATACAATATTCACATGTTGGGAATCATCAGAAATGCATTCAACAATTAACTCATTTTCTTCATTGGAGTTCTGGAAGATTGCACTGTAACTTCCAGCCTTAATAATTTCAAAGGTAAGTCACTCAGGGGGATTCAATAAAACATACATGGTATGAATACTTTTAGATTCAGTAAGCACCGTGTAGATGCGCGCACCCCGCGCAAACAAGGTAAATACCATGGCATGCAAATTACAGCATAAGCAGCGAATTGCATACTAATCAACCAATCCAACATGGTGGAGCTATTCAGCAAGCTATAAAGCAACCATGTAGACTCCATGCATGTTTTCCCTGTGAATTCCAAGACTTTTGGAATACAGCCATGGAAAAGAGTCTACATGGACAGAATATAAAGTAAAAGGTGTGAGATTTGCACAGAATTTATCTTAATATGTGGCAGCATTATATACAAGCTGGTTGCAAAAAACAGAAGAGCAATAATAACATTATAATCCTTTTTTGTGCCATAATAAAAATGCAGTGTCCCCACCCACAAATAAACACTACACTTGTAAGTAATGCAGACAGATAAAAGTGTAAGTGTGTGCTAATCAAAATAAATATAAAAAAAATGAAACAGGCTATTCATAGTTACATGTCAGCATATGCAATATGTAGCTGATAAAATGCAGGTATATCATCTAAAAGTCAGTACTCCTCTGTGCAGACATATCCTAAATTAATAACCTGTCTTCTATGTTCAACATATAAACAATTCATCTCCCTTTCAGTTTCTCCTAGCTACACGGTTGTCATCTGGTGTAGATTCAGGGCTGTCAGCACAGTGAAGATGCAAATGAGGTCTGCACTCATTTGAACTGCTGATTCCCAAATCCTTTTCTCCATGTAGCAAATGGAAACATAGTGCAGGCACTCCCTCAGTGTTTGTGTTTAATGGATAGCAACTGTAAATGCTTATATCAGGTGGGGGTGTCAGGTTAGACTTATAAAGTGTTACATGTAAGTCTGTCAGGGTTGGAAATTTAAGTAAACAGTGCACAATTCACAGGTTCTGTTTCACTGACATCCAACCTCCTCTTCATTTGAGTGCAAATTGTGTTTTCTCTGCCAGTTTTTTATTATTATTTTATTATTTGTGGCCATTGTTTGCGTGATGTGGTGCATAGTGCAATCATGGCCAATGGAGGATGGAATGGAAGGTTTGCTTGTGCCTATCTTGTCTGTACAGATTTGCACTGTGGGTAAAAGGGAGACCTTAAGAATAATTAGTAAAATAAGGGAATGTCATGTAGCCATTCCACTGGCAGCATTGCTAAAGTATGACAGCTAGTACTGCATCTGTGGAATACACCTGCTACTTAACTGACTCTGTGGCAGCAAGTGGTAATGCAGTTAATGCAGTGATATGGTCTTTTCTGGGGTCAGATGGTACTGGGTTTGAATATAGCTGTATCTAACACTTTTATCTACTTTTGCTCTAACATTGCTGCACATTGGTGATGATGTGCACCACCACACAATAACACATTAAAGAAAAGAAATGGGGAAGATAGGACAGTGGCGAAATGGGGATGCTTACTGGATTTGCCCAATGCCCAGTAGCATTAATTGAACATATCCAGTTTCTAGTTTTGGCTGTCTACTTTTTGGGTCATCCATGTATCCAGTTTGTGCACTGCCACACTTCGCGCAAACGAGATAAGCACAACCAAGCCTGACATTTTTCCCTCTGATTCCAGTGTTTGTGCTAAGTAGAGCATCACTGAAACAGTGGCCAAAAAGAAAAAAGAAAAAAAAAAGGTGAAATAGTTTACAATGAAGAAAAGCAATCTATGACATACACAGTAGAAAATGTTAGTACACATGAGATATTTCTACATAGGTCTGGATTTCAACTTTCGCTCCAATGCACCTTCAGAAAACAGGATGGGTACCTCAGTCCCTCTTTGCCACACAAATAGCTTTTCAGCAAAGAACTGAAGTCATTCTTCATGCAACCAGCTGTAGCAGAATGTACACTGATATAAAACCATAAACTGCTATTTGTACATTTTGTTAAATTTATTATATTTGGACATAGTGCACTTAGTGATCACACAACCTATTATGATGCTTGATTGCAAATATGAAGCTCTGGCTTACCTTTCTATGTTTCTTGGTCATTCATCAGTTATCTGACCTGCACTCTAAAACATGCAATATGTAAGCCATTCTATAACATTGGCCTTAAAATGCATGAGGATAGTAACTGGGAATAATGTGATATGCAGTCGACAACTTAAAGGCAGGTTGGATGGCATAAACAAGCATAGAATGGTCTTTTGGGAGGGGAGCAAAGGTGAATTACTGTTATGGTACATACAAGGGTACACTGTTCTTTTGAGGGGGGAAGCAAAGCTAAGTTGCCTCCTTTTGTATCAGACGCCCTGACATCCTTTCCAACCGGCGGCAACCAATGTCATTTTTACTTACCTTTGGTATTCTGGCCGACTGAGGGCTACCGGGAGCCAGATAACCCATTAGTTAGGACTGCAACAGTGAATACACTCAAACATCTTCATTTATGGTAAGTGTACACAACTGTACTTTATGGCACAAACAAGAATGGACTGTTCTTTTTGGGGGAAGCAAAAGTGAGTTACTGCTATGGTACAAACAAGGATATGTTGCTTTTGTTACTATCCTTGTTTCGCATCCTGCCTGTTGTTTGATCGTGTGATGGTTGTGAAGTCAGAAACTACAATGTATATCATTACTAACTACTGTCTATAATGATTTTGCAGTACAAAGGTATGATGCTAAAATGAAGGCATTCAGTGATCATCAATACTTTTGAAAAGTTTGACTGTATGAAGATTTGATGCCTGAGGTCTACTACCTACTAATAGGCACAAATAAGACAAATAAGTCTCTGCTGTCACGTTAAGGTAATTTCCATACAAATCTCCCACATTTTACTTGCTTACTGTACCAAGTGATGAAATAGAAGAATATGCCATAATATTATTAAACAATACACTTCAGGTTCAGGACTTACCTTGTAAATGCAGCAGTTGCCACAGTATTACTTTAGGGCTGACTCTCTTTGATGCAAGCAATACACAGCCTATACATGGGGTGGTAAAGGTTGCGTGAGTTGACTGGCATTAATGTTACTATATGTATGTGAGTAAGAGGAATGTTTTAGGCCCTTAAGTGGTGAGTGAGCGAGTGAGTGTGCTATGCATTGTCTCTTAGCTAATGCAAGGGCATACAGAGCATGCCTATATCTGCCTACACCCACAGCAGCTGGTGCTTCCCCTTCTGACTCATCATCTGGCTGTGGCTGTGGTGACCTTTGTGTTGGTGGGAGATGTGTGTCCCTTCCACTTGCTGAGCCTGCTGCAGCTGTTTCCTCATGAATATGTTGTGTAGCATGGGACATACTATGAAGATTTCTGTACATGTCCATGGATTCTACTGCAGGGCTTCCTCAGATGTGTCTAGACACTGGAACCATGACTTCAGCAGCCCAAATACATACTCTATGACATTTCTGGTTTGAATGTGGTGTTCTTATGTGTGTGTGCATGTGTGTGTGTGTGTGTGTGTGTGTGTGTGTGTGTGTGTGTGTGTGTGTGTGTGTGTGTGTGTGTGTGTGTGCATTTCTGATGGGTGTCATCACCCATGGTTCCCCTGTGAGATCCCCCTCCCACAAACATCTGGTACAGTTGGGAGGTATGCCAGATATGTGAGATGTGGTAACTGCCAGGGTTGCCAGCACACATGTTCAAGATGATTCCCTTTGCATTACACATGACTTGGCAGGTGATACAGTGGTAGCCCTTTCTGTTTATGTAGAGTCTACCCTGTTCCCCAGGTGGTGCCTTAATTTTTAGATGAGCTCAGTCTATGGCACCCATTGCTTCAGGGCAGTGCACTATCCAGTAGAACTGTTGCATATTTCTTTCCCTCTCCTTAGAACTATGGAGAAAATATATGTGCTCACTGGCATGTTGGAGAATAGCATCCAGGAATTGGTGGAGGAGCCTGAAAGCTGATGCCTGTGACAACCCCAGCATATCCCTGTTGGTCTCTGAAAGTACCTGTAGCTAAGATTCTAAGGGCTACACATACCTTAGTTTCTGCTGAGATGGGATCCCCTTGGTTGACTCTGGCTCTGGGGTGAGGTCGGCAGAGATCACAGAGTACCTGTATTGTGCCCCTGTCCACCCTGTACCACTTTACAATTTCCACATCATGTTGGTTGTGAAAAGTTAAATGGGGCCTGAAAACTCTTCTCCTTCTCAGCCTAGGCCTATTGGCAGCAGCAGCATTGGCTTCAACATGTAGCACATACACATGGATTAAAGCAGCAGCAGCCCCTACCATTTTGTTTGTGCAGACGTTCCATATCTGCATTCCAATAGTTTTTAAATCTGCAGGAAAAAACAGTATGGAGTCTACATAGATGCTTTATAGCATGTTGAATAGTTCCACCATGTTGGATTGGTTGATTAGCATGCATTTCACCTGCATATGCTGTAATTAGAATCTATGAAACACAGACAAAGACAGATGCAATCCATTAGTCATCTACACCATATAAAAGGTAATCTTGTAGCTTTTCAGGATATACCTTCACAGAGGAGTACTGAACTTCAGCAGGTATGCTCTCATTTTGTCACATACATACTGCATATGCTGGAATGTATTTAAGAATAATGTGAAGCAAAGGCTTTTACACTTTTATCTGTATGCATTAGTTAGAAGTGTACTGATGGCATGGGCCCGTTTGCCAAGGCATTTCAGAGATACACATTATTGCCAATACATAAAAATGGAATGCTGTGTGATAAATATGTACAAATATTTTAGGAACAGGCCTTTTGATAGCACGTTTAGCATTTCAAAGATGTTTTGTTAGCAAAATGGGTCATTTGTCTGTATTTTGTGTGGGGGGAGGAGTAAAGACGAGTTACTGTTATGGCAGTAACTCATCTTTACTCCTCCCCCCACAAATAAGAATGGGCTGTTCTTTGGGGGCAAAGGTGAGTTATTGTTATGGCACAAACAAGGACATGTTGCTCTTGTTACTCTCCTTGTTTTACATCCTGCCTGTTGTTAGTATTTCACATCTCTAGACTGTTTTGTTTCTCCAGTGGGTAATATTGACTAGATGTCTTTTCTGTTCTATCTGGAAACATCTATTTTGTAGTTATGTGATACTTATGTGTATTATACTCCTGTTGTCTTTTAGGACCCCTACAAGTAAGCCAGTCAGGCATGTCAATCCACAGAGACCCCCCCCCCCCTTCACTGATGCCAAAAATCAAATTATTGTGGAAGGCTTTAGGCAACATGGTCTTTTTCTCCTGGAAAGAGGACAGGGAGATACAGCACACAGGATGTGAATATAGCAGCAGATTGTCAAGGATATCCATACCATCGATGGCCATGGCAGAACATATAAACAGGTACACCACAGGGCCACTGACATGATCTCAACTACATGGAGGTGAGCAGCTGCATTGGGCCATGACCAAATAGTGACCAGTGGAGGGATTGCTATGAAATTAACACTAAGCCTCAATTAACAGCTCCTGGCCAATATCAGAGTTCCAGACAGTTCCGGGAGAGTGCAGAACAGCATATTCTGCTTGTGGGCCCAACATCTTCAGAGACAGCAAGCACGTCCCAGGAGGAGCTTTAAGGTAGGCTTCATTATCTGAACAGTTGAATACTATTGTATAGTAAAACAATTGAAGTGAATAAGTTAATTCAGTGTCACATGTCTTGTTTTGGGGAAGGGGAATTGAAGATTGCTACTGTTATAAGCTTAGGTTGGAGTTGCCAGCTACATTCTTGTTGAAAGTATCCTTAATGCACATATAAAGGTGTAAATGTATTACTCTCTGAGTTACTGTTAATTGTGATGATGTTGTCCTTCCTCTTGTTTAACTTCTTTCAGAACCATCAGGACTACAGCACAGTATGTCTTCTGCAGATGGTAAGACAAATATTTTTATGTCAATACTGCTGAGCAATTTAAAGAAATATTGTAGTGTGTGATTTTGATCTCAGGCCTGTTGTGTGTATTGCTATACTGTCAGTAATAGTGGCAGCACTGTTAGTTTTTTAGCATATATTGTACTATAGCAGTGCAGGTATTAATATATTCCTGTGTTTTTGCTTTTTTACACAGGTGATCATGACAGTGGGAGTATGGGCCCTGTGACACCTGATGTCAGTGTATCATCAGACTCCGATGATGATGGTGTCCAAACTGAGACACAGTCAGGGGTGCAGAGGTTGAATCTGAGAAAGATATTGATATACAGCCATCCCCTGCATTTCCGTCGGACACAGCCAGTAGGATTAAATCTACCCAGTCCTCTGAGCCCACAGATATTGGACAGGTGGTGGACGAGGACATTGATCAGGGAAGTGAGGCTACTGTGGCTTCAGTGCCTATTGAGTCTGGCCATAGCCAAAGTGTGGGCAAGGTGCCACATATGAGGATTGATAGGGGTGCTCGGAGGGGGCCTGCTGTCCCTCCTCCACTTAGAGCAGGTGTAACTTTCTGTGTCACTCAGTGTATGTTTAGGGCCATCATGGAGACACCGGCACTTTCCCATAGGTGGTCCAGACAAATGCAGAGGCTTGTAGACGTGGCACAGTCTGACATAAGTGACTTCCTCCACCATGTTACCAATTCAGTGCATTGCATGAATGACACGTTGGAATGAGGGTTATCTGGGATGGACCCAAGGGTGTCTGTCATGGAATGAGCAGTGTTTGTGATTTAACGTTTGCTGGGAGGGGAACGTCATCCTCATGGGCATAGGTCAGCCACATCATCTGCTGTCAGCCAATGTGGCCTGACCATGCCATGGTGGGATGACTGTACATCCAAAAATCTGATATAGCTGATGACATCAGCAGTGCCTGTTGAGAATATGGTAATATCAGTGTCCCACATGTTGCAGTAAAAGGCTCTCTGTAATGTCAAGCAAGAGCACACACACACACACACACACACACACACACACACACACACACACACACACACACACACACACACACACACACACACACAGTTGACTGCAGTAAGAATAGAACCTCTACCTATCTAAGTACACAGACTATAGAACACAGTACTAAGTGCCACAACACAACTCTGACTCTTGCAAGACTGCAGCTGAACTTATAGTACATGATATCGGCAGGTCATCTGTGTGATAAAATGTTGGCAAGCCTGTATAGGTTCATAGCTTCATAGGTTCATATGAGGCTACTATCATAATGGCCCTAGGTTCATAGGAGGTTACCAGACTAATGGCCCTAGGGCCTTTTCAAGCCCAGTGAGGTTGTACCATTGCTCTCTTGTAGACCAAGACATATAGTCCATATTTGTGAATCCATGATCAGCACTGATTGTCCCTGTCTAAGAGTGACATAGGTGAAACCCCGAGGTAAATTTACGATTTCACATCCAATTGTCCAAGCTACTCTTTAATGGGGTCATTGAGGAGCTCAGTTTCACATGAACTGGAAGTTTGTTCCATAGCAGTGTGAATGTCTGGGAGACATATCTGTCTCTCCAACATGTACTGCTGATATTGCAGGCTAGGTTAAGGTCCCTACAATGAATGACTCATGTCCCATTTAATTTGTAGAGGTGCAACATTTTCATTAAGGCAGGGTTTGAAAGTGCTCTGTAGCTCTTTAGGCCAGGCACAAGTTGCCTCTCACCAGTCTATACAATACAGAGTCCAGTGACATGTCCATGTGTTGAAGTCCCTGCATTTTTTTGGTGAGATACCTCTTAAGTCTGTCTAGCTGCTGCATGTATCTGGTGAGGTACATGCAAAAGGGAGCATTGTCCTCTGTTATTGGTCTGATAAGGGACAAGTACAGTGGATTGATAACATCCTTAGTCTTGGATGCTATACCCTTACTTATGTTGTGCGCAACATAAAAGGCCTTTCTTACCACTGTGGACACATGATGATCAAGGTTGATTTTGCTATCAACCTGCATTCCCAAATCTCTCACCATTGGGTTAGAAACTAGGGGGTTATTATTAATACTGTAATTTGCAGGGACTTCTTCTTTGCTGAAAGAGATAATAGTGCATTTTTTGGGTTAAGTCTAAGTCTGTGGTTTTGACAACAATCATTTATTTATATAAGGCCATTTTGTAGTATGCTGACATTGTTTGAGGATTCAGTGATTGCACACAGTTTGCAATCATCAGCAAACTTAGTGAGCCACAGGCCATCTGTTATCACCTGAATTTCTGAGAAATAGATACAAAACAGTAGAAGACCCAGCACAGACCCTTGCAGAGCACCACTGGTAACAGGTCTGCTGGTAGAGGTGGAATCCTCAACTATGTTGGTGAGACAGTTGGCTACCCATCTAATGACATATGAGTTAATCCCTAGTTGGGTGAGTTTCTCAGTGAAGCCTGAGTGGGAGATTGTGACAAAGCCCTTGGCCATGTCGAAACAGCAGTATGCACTGATTTGCCTTCATCCAGGGCTTTGGTGACACTCTTGAAGAATTTCACTAGGTTTAACAAGCATGATCTGCCCTTAACAAAGCCAAGAGATTGAAGGTGACCAATACCCTTGTTGATAAGGTCTAAGACGATTCACTTCATGGTCTTACAGACAATTCTGGTCAGGCTTATGGGTCTATAGTTCTCTGGATCAGCTGAGAGACCAGCTCTGAGCTAGGGGCTTGCAGTTGCTGTTGTCCACTCTGCCGGGGCAAAGCCAGTACTTAGACTGTGGTTGAAAACAGTACCCAGTAGTTCCACTAACTCTTGCTTTTCACCATTTAGTAAGCAGCCTGGGATGTTATTCAGTACCATAGAGGCTGTGTTTTTGGCCTTGGTGATTTGGTTATGACCTGTTCTTTGGAGATAATAGGTAGGGACTGGTGATAGGTATGCTTTGGGCTATGATTGCTGGAGACAGGGATGTGAAATTTTTGTCAAACCTGTCTGCTAACAGGTTGGCAATGTCCTCAGGTTCAGTATGACTGGTACGGTCTTCAAACACAAGCAAGCTGCACATAATATTTCCTCTGCAGAACACAATACACATAATAGGTCATGCATCAGTGTCTCACCTATCAAGCCCTTAAGGCAAAACACAAAACCAAGCTTATTAGTCATAGGTGATTCCATCGTGAGACACATAGATGTCCCTCTCACCAGGCTGGCTAAGGAGAAGGTCACAGTTAGCTGTCTGTCAGGTGCCAGGATCCACCATATCACACATGTACTCAAGTCTCTCAAAAACAGGTAATGTTATGACTCTGTCATAGTCCATGTTGATGTGAATGACTTGAGAAATACTCTCTAGACTATATGAAGAAAGACATGACTGAGCTCTCAGACTATGTGTCTCAGGCAGGTATGTCCCTAGCCTTAAACAGCATTTTACCTTCACCTGGGATAATACCTCAATACAAACAGAAAATGATTGACTTTAATAATTGGCTTAGTTTCTGGTGTCATTCTAAGGGGATACAGTATCTGTCATTCTGGAATGACATGATTGACAGGCCTTGATGCTATGCCAGAGATGGTTGTCATCTGTCACCCCTGGGATTTTGGCTACTGGCTAAGGCTCTTGCCATCCTCATAATGCCTTTTTTAGGCAGTGTCTCAAGGACAAAATTACCGATGTAAAAACTCCATCTAAAAACAACCTCAAGGTTATGCTGCCAAATGCTAGGCATCTTAAACATGAAACTGCACTCACTGGAAGCAGTCCTCACTTCGGAAGACATAGACATTTGTGCAGTCATGGAGACCTGGTTCAAGGCTGTGGAGAGCACCCCACTCATACAGGGCTATGCCTCCCTCCACACGTTCAGACCACAAACTGAAGACATGAAAACTAAAGGAGGGGGTATATCAATATTCATTAAAGATAAATACACCTCCAGACTGGTTAAACAGTATGATTCCCTGGAGATACTTCAGGTGCAATTAACTGTTGGTAAGACACCTATTCAAGTCATTGTCAGCTACAGGACTCCCTCCATGAATCAGGACACCCACTCTGCTTATTTGGATCTACTTGGGGTCTATCAAGATACATCCAAACACCATGGTTTTGGGAGACTTTAACTACCCATCCATTGACTGTGTAAATTACTCCTTTTCTAACTCCCTCACCGAAAGGTTCCTTGACTTTGTTAACTCCAATGCCCTGGGCCAGCTGGTTGACACCCCCACAAGGGGTGCCAATATCCTGGATATGGTGCTTACCAATATGGGGGCCACTGTAGCACCCCCACTGTGAGGACTTCCCTAGTAAGATCTGACCACAAATCAGTCTCATTCGAAGTAACTATCACACCCAACCCCCCCAAAAAACAACTAAATTAAAAAACTTCTCCAAAGCAGATTATAACCTCTTACTGGATGGTATAAATAGCTTTACTGCACCTCCCCACTCAGTTGGACCTGGCAACTATGCTGAGTTCTATACCAGTGCTTTATACAAACACCTTTATAACTGTATTGACTTGGCTGAACCTGATAGGACCAAAACAAGCTCCTCAAGGAAGAGCAAACCTTACCTGGTGGACAACTGACATTAGCAGGCTTTACAATAAGAAGTAGAAATTGCTTTCTTAAGAGTAAGGGGTAGCGAGCCCTAAACTGGAAACACTCCCTCCTCCACTTAAACAAGCAAATAAGACTTCAAAGTCTTCCAAAGCAAACTACAAATCCAAATTAGCTTCCTCAACTAAGGACAACCAAAAGGTGTTCTTTAGTTACATCTGGAACCTAAAAGGAAAAGCCCAGATTTGTGTCAAACTGATAATTAGTGATACCACATATAATGAGCCTGTGGACATAGCTAACATGTTAGCTTACAGGTTATATGAAAACTTCACTCCTCTGTCCCCACCACACATACCCCATGACATCCCTACCACCTGTCCTGTACCTTGTATCTCTAAAGAACAGGTCATAAATGCCCTCTCTAAGACCAAAAGCACAGCATCTATGGGACCTGATAACATCCCAGGTTGCATCCTACATGGGCTCAAACACAAATAAGCAACACCACTGGGTACTATTTTCAATCATAGTCTAAGCACCGGCTTCATCCCAGATGAATGGAAGACAGCCACTCTTATTCCCTTGCACAAAGGTGGTACTTCCACTTATCCTGGGAACTATAGACTTATTAGCCTGACTAGCCTTATCTGCAAGACCATGGAGCAAATCATTGTGGACCTTACCAACAAAGATATAGGTAATCTCCAAACACTCAACCCTATTCAGTTTGGATTTGTCAAAGGGAGATCATGTCTGTTAAACCTGGTGGACTTCTTCAAGAAAGTCAGCAAGGCCCCGGATGAGAGGAAATCTGTGCATACAGCCTACCTAGACTTAGCCAGGGCTTTTGACACTATACTCAGGCATCATTGAAAAAAATCACCCAACTAGGCATCAACCCATATATCATTAGATGGATTACTAAATGACTCACTGATGGAACCCATATAGTCAAAACAGGGGAATCCACCTCCAGCAGTAGACCTGTAACCAGTGGTATTCCTCAGGGATCAGTCCTGGGACCTATACTGTTTGGAATCTATTTCTCCAAAGTACAAGCTAAAAACTAAAGGTCTGTGGCTGACAAAGTTTGCTGATGACTGCAAATTGGGAGCTGTCATAGAATCTCCAAATGATGTCAACATCCTACACACAAACAAATGATTAGTGTGAAAGTCATGATCTTAAACTCAATGCAAAAAAAAAATGTATTATCATCCCTTTCAGTAAGTGTGATGTTCTTGCTCCCTAAGTACGCACTCAGCTGTGAGAGACCTGGGCACACAGGTTGACAGCAATCTTTCCTTTGATCACCATATCTCCATAGTGGTAAGAAGGGCATTCTATACTGCTCATCTCATAAATAAGGGCATTGCATCCAGAAAAAGAGAAGTTACAACCTCTTTGTATTCTTCCCTCATCAGGCCAATAATTGACTATGATGACCCTTTTGGTATGTACCTTTCCAAGCACTTGCAGCAATTGGAGAGACCACAATGGTTCCTCACAAGGAAAATTCAAGGTCTTCAGCATCTGTCCTATGTGGGTCATCTGAAATCATTGTCACTTTATTCTGTTTCATGCAGACAACTCACAGGTGATCTATGCCTTGCATATAAGGCAATCTTTGACCCTGCTTTATTGGAAATGCATATCCACAAGTCAAATGGTACATGGGTTACTCACTCTAAAGACCTTAACCTGGTATTTGACATTAATAGAACCACTATTTGCCAAACAACCGAGCTAGTTCCTGCTTACAGTGACTGAAAAGGGCCAACACCACCATGATGTTCCTAGATATTGGAGTGTGTTTCCATGCAATTGGCTAAGGGAATGTTACCACAGCTGTTCCACATGCAATCAACTAGGGAAGAGCTGCAATTCATGCAGAGGCCATTAGCTGATCATGAGCATCACTTAAAATACACATGCTGCTGCCTAAACAAAGCAGGTGTGGGTTTCCACATCCACCAGAGAGGGAGTGGGGGAGGCAGACAGAGAAAAATACATGTCAGGGAGGGGTTAGAGATTAAAACTGAAGCATGTTTGTGTCACACACCTACCAGCACAGGGTATCAAACCCTCGACGACTATGTAGTGCTATTACAGTTCAATACAGTTATTGGATGCACCACATGGGTTACCTGCTATGGAGCACTCAGAACTTATATGTGATGGTGAGTGACATCTGCAACAGGGATGTGATAGATATACGGTAGGTGACGTACACTTGCCTGTCTGCATGAACAGGTGCTAGCGTCAACACAGGCACACTCACACAGGGATGCACCCACACTGACACACTTGGCAGGGCCAAGAGTGTAATTCATCACTAGTGGGATTGCCACAACACATCAATGTGCAGGTATCACATGCACCACATGGGTCATACAGAGGTCATACGAGCACAGAGTATGAGGAGGTGTCAAACTTCAGACAGCATGCTTCAGTATGCCCTGGAGGGTTGTAGTGAGTGTGGATGTGGATATACACACCATACAACACACACACACACACAAACACACAGGGTGCCAGTTGGGACATGAATGAGTACATGTCTGCATGGGTGTGTGGTGGTCAACTGTGCCAGCAGGCTGTACAGGGGTAGGCGATGGGTTTACCTTGGCATCAGACCACATGACAATGGTCTGCATTGTGGCTCAGGCCTGTAGTTTCTGCACTTGCCCACACAGGTAGGTATTGCATCCCCCATCCAGTCACCTGCGTGACTATTGTGTGTGGCCAATGCTGTGCATCACTTGACATGTTTGTGTTCCTTAGTCCATGACATGGATTGTGTCTGGGATGTGCACACCTCCCACATGCATGTACAGTGACATGTGGAACTGTACCTGTGGTGTCTGGCCCATGTTGTGAACACAGATTATCATCAGATGTTTAAGTCTTGCCCACCTGTGGCAAGAACTGGTAATGGGCAGCAGGTTTACCCTGCACCTACATTGATAGCATGCTAACAGCATTCCCTGATGTCAGTGTCATCTGTCCATACAGGGCATGTTGTCAGGCATGGTATGTCCATTGTGAGTCACATGTGAAGGCACCACAGGTGGTGCAGGTGTCCATTGGGGAACATGGTGGAGGTGCACTGTCTACATGTGCGTGCATACTGGACAGATGGGCAGGGTGACATGCCCACTGTAGCCCACTGCTATCACTGCATCGTTACTATCAGTAGGCAATATGCAGTGTACTACGCACATATTGGCTGTTGCCTAGGCATGTGTGTGCATAGAGAAATCTTTTCCCAAAGGTGTATTTGACAATGAATGACATCAGCAGGATTACCAAAGAAGGGCATTTCAACTGTACTGCAAGTGACTAGCCTAAAATGCATTGCTCCCTACACAGACAGTGAGACACACAAAACATCCACAGCTGACAAGTATGGGTATGGAACCCCTGACCAAGGTCTATATCACACTACAGCATGGAGCTGTTATAGGACATACCACAGGGATTACCAGAGAAAGCCTTCCCCAAAGGTGTATTTCACAATGAATGACATCAGCAGGATTACCAAAGAAGGGCATTTCAACTGTACTGAGAGTGACTAGCCTAAAATGCATTGCTCCCTACACAGACAGTGGAACACACACAAAACACCCGCAACCAACATGTGTGGGAATAGAACCCCTAACCAAGGCCTATATCACACTGGCAGCATGGAGCAGTTATAAGTCGCACCACAGGGATTACTAAAGAGCTTTTTCCCCAAAGTTTTATTTCACAATGAATGACATCAACAGAATTGCCAAAGTAGGGCATTTGAAATGTACTGCGAGTGAGTAGCCTATAATGCATTGCTCCATACACAGACATTGAAACACACACAAAACATCCAGAACTGCCATGGGTAGAGATGGAACCCTACCACAGTTCTAAATCACACTAGACAGTTATAGGATGCGCTACAGAAATTACTGAGCTACAACCTTCCCAGAGGTGTATTTCTAGGTGGGTCACATCAGCAGCCTTGCAAAGTTGAGTATATGAATTCTAAGGAATGTGAGTACCCTAAAAAGCATTGTTCTTTACTTAGTCAGAGACACAGATTCACACAAATATACACACACAGTTGTCAAGTCTGGGTTGGAACAACTACCTAACTACATTATCATACTACAGCAGTACCCAGTTATAGGATGCGCTACAGAGATTACTGGGCTGCACCTTTCCCAGAGGTGTATGTCTAGGTGAATGACATCAGCAGCCTTGCCAAAGTTGAATATATGAATTGTACGGGGTGTGAGTAGCCTAAAAAGCTTTGTTCTTTACTTAGTCAGAGACACAGATTCACACAAATATACACACACAGTTGTCAAGTCTGGGGTTGGAACAACTACCTAACTACATTATCATACTACAGCAGTACCCAGTTATAGGACGCGCTATGGAGATTACTGGGCTGCACCTTTCCCAGAGGTGTATGTCTAGGTGAATGACATCAGCAGCCTTGCCAAAGTTGAGTATATGAATTGTACGGGGTGTGAGTAGCCTAAAAAGCTTTGTTCTTTATTCAGTCAGACACACACAGATTCACACACAAACACAGTTTCCAAGTCTGGGGTTAGAACACCTACTTAACTACTTTCTCACACTACAGCAGTACGCAATTACAGGACACGCTACAGAGATTACTGGGTCATGACTTTCCCAGAGGTGTATTTCTAGGTGAGTGACATCAGCAGCCTTGCCAAAGTTGAGTATATGAATTGTACGGAGTGTGAGTAGCCTAAAAAGCATTGCTCTCTACTCAGTCAAACACACACACACATTCACACTTGCCACATCTAGGGTTAGAACACCTACCTAACTACTTTATCACACTACAGCAGTAAGCAGTTACAGGACACACTCTGGAGATTACTGGGTTATGATTTTCCCAGAGGTGTATTTCTAGGTGAATGACATCAGCAGCCTTACCAAAGTTGAGTATATTGATTTGTACGGAGTATGAGTAGCCTTAAAAGCATGGCTCTCTACTCAGTCAGACACATGCACACATTCACAGTTGCCAAGTCTGGGGTTAGAACATCTATGTAGCTATTTTGTCACACTACAGCAGTACACAGTTACAAGATGCACTACAGAGATTACTGGACTATAATTTTCCCAGAGGTGTATTTCTAGGTCAATGACATCAGCAGCCTTGCCAAAGTTGAGTATATGAATTGTACGGAGTGTGAGTAGCCTAAAAAGCATTTCTCTCTTCACAGTCACACACACACACACAAACACACAGTTGTTAAGTCTGGAGTTAGAACTTCTACCAAACTAGTTTATCACTACAGCAGTACGCAGTTATGGGACATGCCATGGAGATTACTGAGCTACAGCTCTCCCAAACATGTATTTCGCATTGGATGACATCAGCAGGCTTGTCATAATACTGCTATGGGGAGGGCAGTGTGTGCATGGGCCATAACCCATTCATGTAGGGGTTGACATGCCACATGTAGGAACACACGGGGTCATATGTCACAGGTACGTGTATACAGCTATTAGATGACTACTTCCTTGTACAGTCATGTTGCAAAGCTGGCATGTGCACCACATAGTCTGTCATGCTGACAGATACTGGTGGCTAGGTAATGCAGTGAGTAACATCTGCACCTCATGTGTTTGGGGCCCTTTGGCTGTGTGCTGGGTGGGACAGGCCCAGATGGCTCCTTGTCACCGTCACCCTCTTCCACACATCTATGTCCATCTACCTTTGGCTTATTACAGTGTGTTGTCCTTACATATATGTCTGTATTCCTATCCACTGTGTGTGCAAGGCAAGAGTGGTGCATACTGACATGTTTCTGCACTAAGAACTGTGACTGCCAGATATGTCTGGTCCACTGATGTTTGCAGACATGGCCTTCACGTTTTTAAGTGTGTGAGCATGCCCAGTATGACCATCTGTATTGCATGTGTGGATCAAGTCCAGGTAGTTTGTACTGTGATGCTGACCTTTATGTTGTACCCCTACAGGTAGCATGCTTTGTTTGCAGGGTATCCATCGGTCATTTGGCATTGACTGTTGCTACATTTCTGCATAGTGGGGGGGACATCTGACTATTTCTACATTTCTACACAGGAGTGTGGGGGGCACACCTGACAGTTACTATAAGTGTATATAGGATGGGGGGCACACCTGACAATTGTACAAATTTAAAAGCAAAACAAATACAAACTGCACCGACTACTGTTTATTGACAAAGCTCACAACAAGCTCCAAAATACTAAGTGCTTTCACGATATTTAAATCAATGGCTTCTTCAGAGTACAAGTAGCATTACATCACAACATTTATGAATATTTTACACATTCAAATCCACCTATCATACACCGAGTTAATTAAATATGCTAATAAGCCAATATATTCCAAGTACAAAAAATGTTTTTGTATAAAACATATTACATAAAACTAATATATAAAAATGAAATTAAATAAATCTAGCTGAATTAATACACATTCTAGGGTCAACCCATTACATTCATCTTTTGAGTAAATGTTATTTCTATAATTTTGTCAAAATGCATTACAATAATTGCTTAGAATGTTTACCTTAAACAATACACTCAAACGCTAGCATTGAATAGCCATAGCTCTCTGTTTAAGCAATGGCATAATTGAGATGTGATCGTTGAGCCCCGTAAAAGATGTAGCATTGAAAATAACTTGCCATTTGTATTCTAGGGACTCAATTTTAATATTGTCATCACCCCCTCTGTCACACTTTTACCCTTTTGGGTTGTGTGTTTTATTCAACTTGTACACATTTGCTAGGACTGTACTGGTATGTTGGGTACTCCATTTCAGTCTGTAGTCTTATCTATCATGCTGGCTAGAGGCATACCAGTGTACTACAGATCTTAGCTTTAATTACTTACATATTAGTTTCTGACTTCCTAGCCTTCACAACTTACATCCAACTGCCTGGCCTGCTGTAGTCTGTCTGTGTAAGTCTGGGGGTGGGGTTACCCACAGGGCTCATTCAGAGGCTGTAGTACAGCATTTGTTTGTGTTTGTCTACACCTATCCTGCTGGCTGTAACTGTTGTTGGGTATGTGACCCCCCCCAACTGGCATATGTGAGTCATTTACCTTGTGGGTGCCCCAGTATTGAGGGTGGTGCTGCAGGGCTGCCTATATTGGATGCACATAGTACATTCCCTATACATGGTTGAGCAGAGGTAGTGTCATGTTTGGCATCCTTTTACTGTATGTGTGAGTCAGAGAGAGGTGTCATTCCCTGGGTCCCTACTGTGTCAGTGCATGTGCTATGCGTTGCCTCTTTTCCAAGGCCAGGGCATACTGGGCATAACTCCTTCTGCCTACTGGGGCAGGGTCAGGTTGTTCCTCCTCTGAGTCACTCTGTGCCTGTGCAGGCCTTGGCAGTGGTGGGTGGGCTGTGTGGCCCTGCCCCATGCTGTACCTGCTGCAGCTGTTTCCACTGGATCATATTGTGTAGCATGGCACATACAAGGACAATTTGGGTACATGTATTTGGTGAGTACTGCAAGGCTCCACCAGATGTGTTCAGGCACCAAAACCATGACTTGAGCATCCCAAACACATGCTCTATTATGATTCATGTTTGTGCATGTGCCTCATTTTGGAGTTCTTGTTCAGGTGTGTGTGCATTTCTGATGGGTGTCATCAGCCATGGCTCCAGTGCATATCCAGCATCCCCCACTAGGTGACCGTGTGGGATGCCCCCATTGGCAAATGTCTGGTACAGCTGCACACACATTCATTATTATGCCCTGGGCATCGCACATGACCTGGCAGTTGATGGAGGGGAAGCCCTTGCGGTTAATGTAGACCCTAACCCACTCACCAGGTGGTGCTTTGATGCGTATGTGCGTGCAGTCTATTGCACCCACTACCTCAGGGTATTCTGCTATTTGGTGGAAGAAATGCATATTGCTGGCCAATGCCACACGGGTGATGGGGAAATATATGTGCTCACCAAAATGTGCTGATATGGCATCCAGGAACTGGTGGAGTACCCTGGATGCTGATGCCTGTGAAATCCCCATCATATCCCCAGTTGACCTTTGGAAGGTACCTGTAGCTAGTATTCTTAGGCCTACATATACTTTGGTATCCACTGGGATGGGTTCCCCTCTTTTAGTTCTGTGTGTGAGGCATGGCTGGCACAGCTCAACAATTTGCTGTAGGAGGTCCCTGTCCACCCTATAGCTATCCACTATCTCCAGCTCATATAGCCCTTGGTAGGTTACCCTGGGTCTGTACACTCTTCTCCATCTCCTCACTGTGGGTTGCTCAGCAAAATTCACATCCTCACCACCCTCAGCCTCTTGCACATGCTGGTTTATGATAGCAAAAGCAGCCCCTAAATTTTTTTCTCTTGCTTTCGTTGTGTAAAATTTCCCTGTTCGTATACACTGGTGGTGCAGAATTTTTGGGAAAAACAAGGGAGAAAGGTGTTTGCATAGTTTATACTGGTGTGCTGGGCTGGTCTGCTGCCTGTGTAATTGGCTGATTCTAATACATTTCACCTGTCAGCTAAGCTAGTTCTCTTTGATTACCTTCCTATTGCTGTTTTCCCTTCCCATTGCCTCCCTGTTTAAGCCCGTGTGCGTGCCGCGCAAACGGAGTGCTCAAATGTGCACAGAGCTGCTATTTCCTGGTTTAACTTCTTTTTTCTTCCTGTAAAACCTGGTGCGTGACACGCACACCCACTTACACTTTGTAAAGAGTGCTAGGCAGGTTTACACACACACCCCTAGCTTAGCTGTGCTAAGCTAGGAGCAATCCCGAGCCACAGGGCTCCAATCCACTTACATTATGCCTGACACCCCCCCATGATGTCACCTATATCCTAGTCTTGCACCCAGCTATTTATACTCTTACACTCTTGGGACCTGCCTCACACCCTACAGAAAACTGGGATTCACTATACTTCCCCTCATTTGCATATGATTGCCTGCTAATGCATAGTTACATGTCCCACACTGAACGTCCCCCCTTAGCAACCATTACTCACTGGCCAGGTTGTCTTCTGCTGGCCATTGACTTGCATGGCAGAATACTGCTTTTAGTTAGAATGCTTATTTTAGGTTTATTTTATTATTCTCCCCCCGATCCCATTTGCGAGCCACTGCCCTATGCTTAAACAGCTGAGATCGGCGAAAAAAAAATAAGTTTTTTTTTTTTATTTTTTTAAACAGTTTGCAATGCCAATGGCCTTCTACTTGGCCATTGACATGCTTTCTCAATGATATGCAGGCTTTATTTGGAGCTGTCATAGCTCCATTTAGTAGTTTGTAGAACTGTACTCGGTTACTAACCGAGTACATTTCTGCAGACTGCACTCATCCTGCACTGGCAGCTGACAGCTTCCTGGATCACAAATTACCCTCATTTGCATGGTTTTCACCTGCAGGATTAGCCTAAGAGCTCACGTGCATGTCCCGCGAGCTCGTTCCTGAATCTCAAGTCGGCCATATTGCCAAAAATAGCTCTTAGACTAATCCTGCACATAATAAAGGGCTTCGTAAATCTGTGAGTGTGTCTCAAATGATGCACTCCAACTGTTCACAAACACCTCCAGCAACCATGATATGGGAAACTATTTTAATGGCCATTGGTTTTGGTTTCCTGCCCACTGGCCTCATACTTGGTCTGAACACAAGAGAAAATACATTAATTTTCTAGCAATTTTTTCAGTTTGGGATTTGGTACTCATATGGCAGAAACAACTCAGGAACAAAAGTTTGATTTTCAGATGCATTTAGTCTGGGCAGCTATTATTCTAAGGTTAACCTCAAAAGGAGCACATGATTTCAGAGCCATAGGAAAAAAAAACAGAAGATTAGTCAATCATAGACTGACCAGAGCTACAGCCTTATTCAATACTTCCATTGTTAAACACTGGGACTTGTACATTAAGGGTCCAATTTGGTTTGATAAGGATGATGTATACTTACCCAATTTTGGTTTGGGCTTATTCAATCTAAATTTATCTATCTTCTTAAAGGATTATTTTAGTATACTTTCACAGATGTAGATAGTGATTCAAATTGTAATAAACAAGATACATATAATTATTTATAGAAATATCTACATGTAATCATCATGTTTTAATTGTTAATAATTAGACCTGATATTATTTATTTACAGAAGTTAAAAAGGGGTTGAACAGGCTGGTAACAGCCTGGTTGGCAGTTTTTGTTGGTCTCATCCCCTTTTCATATTTCTTTCTCTTTTCCCCTCTTGTTTCGAATGTTGGTAACCAAATAATGCAATTTGAAATGACAGTGCAGTTTGCAGAGGCAGGTTTAGAAGGAGTGATGTGATTTAATTCAAAGGCAAATAAAGGTCAATGGGAGGGCTTCATGGCACACCACCTGAAAACCAGGCCTGTGTTTGGAGTTGTGTGATTAAGGTTTAAAGCTCATTTCTTTGGTATTTTACAGTGTTTATATTCATATCCAATTACAGTTAAAACTTTTACAAATGTGGTTTTGGCTAACAATAAATATCTGGTCACACCTGCTAACAAGTGTCATGTTTATTTATGGAATAGGCCTAAGAACAATTAACTTTTTGCATAATGGAATGTATTAACAGATGTGGAAAAATCTGATGTTACCAGACATCTAATATTAGTACGATGTACAAATAAGGAAGGAATATGACATGGAAGGAGAGAATGAAGACTTATCTTCCAGTGGGATTATCTCAGAAAGATTATTATTGCATTTAAAGAACAGACAATAGGTGGTATCGGTAAGCAGCAATGGGGAGATTATGAGCACAACATTCTGTAATTATGATGATCCAAAATGGAGAGAAAAGAAAGAAAGCTCAAATAGGGTGTTAGTATGATGTATAACATAACATGTCATACTGGTTATCAATAGAGTATGAATATTAGTGGATTAATCTGAACAGTTGGAAACACTAAAATAATCCTACCAACATATAAATCCATCAAGGTTTATACAGATGAGACAGAAAATGTAGAACTCACACTGGCCCTAAGGAAAGTTAGAAGAGCTATACCAACTTAGCCTTCAATACCAGTCTAGCTATGACATACTGCTAGAGGCCAGAAGCTTGCAGATATGTGTTCCTGTATAGCTCTTAGGCCTGCAGATGTTATGTCTCCATATTAAAGCAGGTGTGGGTTAATTTCAGTTAGAGCATATTTTGTTATAGCTGATGGGGCAATCTGAATATGGATCTAATTACTCTGATGTATTCTATGTAAAAGCTGATTCTATCATGACAATTCTTCAAGTGGTTTGTGCGAGTAAGACATGGCAGACAGATGACTAGAGTCCTCTAGAATAACAAAGCACTAGATATAGCCTGAAGTTTGTAATGCAGTGATTTATAAATTAAAGGAATAAGTAACTGAAACTGCTACAGACAAAAAAAATTGTGAGAGAGCTTCACATGCAATAAAACATTGTAGATTGGTGATCAGAGACCCCAGAAATAAGGGCTTACTATACGTAGCAAGAAGATCGCCACAGAGTGAACTAAAAATACAAAGATTTTAAACAACTGAGACTGCTGCAAGAAAAAATGGGACAGATCTTCACATTTTTTTTTTTTTTTTTTACTCAGGGAAAGGTACAGAGATTATAAAATGAATGAGAACTTGTCAGAGATTTGGGATGCATGGCTAGGCTTAAAACGGCCCTTGTGTTCATTAGCACCTAGTAAACACCTCTGAAAATACAAACCTATGAATGGGTAATTTGCCACACTATAACCAAAATAAAGTGGACTGCAGTTTCAGGTAGGACTTTTATAGGTTTGGAGGGGTCTGAAGAGTGGAGTAAAACCTTTGTTTTGTACTTCATACAACATCTACAACCTGATAAACATTCTTTTTGATCAGCATATACACAGACATTATTATATGCCTTAATGCATCTTTTCTAATGTATATACTTATATAATATGAATATTTGTCTGCCTTTGGCTGAAGTTATAGCCAAAATCAATGTGCTTTATGTGACAAAGGGGGATACTGCCAGCACAGCTATCTGGGATTTTGTAAATAATTATATGTCATTTGTGAATATCAGATCAGCATGATGATTATAAAATACTCATGTTACAAATGTATTAGAACTGTATGTCATGTGTATTATCAAACTGCTTGAAGGTATTTGCAAAGTGCTATTTGAAATATAACCACAATGCACCCTACCGCAAAAAGCAAAAATGAACATGCATTATTGTAACTGTTTAAATGTATATATTTTAATAGTGGAAACTGGGTTACAGGAGGTTAACCTCAGTCTATTAAATTTTAGAAAAATGGGTGAAATTAAATTACTTTATGACTATGCAATAAAAGATGATATATTTCCGTTTCAATGCAGCAAGGGTACACAATGTCTAAAACTAGGGATCTTTCTGTATTGTCTTGGAAGTGTTTTATTTTTTTTATGATTTCTGGCATTTGCCAAAGATCTGAGGGAAAGTCCTTGTCTATGTGTTTTTGCAGGTAGGTGATAAATGCTACCAGCTGCCATCAATTGTTGTTTTGGGCCTGGGGACTAGAAATCAGATGACAGGAAAGGATGTCATTCTTCAACCTAGCCCAGTAGTAATATTTAAGATATTAATTTGAGAACTCTCTGAGAGAGACACAGCATTCTATAGTCTGTCTTTGACCTGATGACAACAACTAGAGAAGATCCAGTCACCACATCTGCCTTACTCTGTAAGTAAGTTTGTAGGGAATAGTAACTCTCTTAGATATAGTCAGGAATACAGCAAAGCTTAATTTGGATATTTTTCTTCATTTATTTGAGACTGTCCTGCAATGTTTATTTTAAATATTTCCTGTGATTTTGAACTCTGTTGTCTCTGTAAATATATACTTATTATTGTCTTGTTCTTTTATTATTTATTATTAAATATATTTAAACATTTCATGGTGGCTGACCTGGTTAGAGATATTTAAGTTTTGAGAGTACTTGCATATTTATTTGGTGACACTGTGTGCCACTCCTAATAGCCTTGCTCTTGTTCAAACTACCATTTGTATTAATAGTAACATTACACATTAAGATTGGACACCCTTTGTTTAGGGCCTTAAAGTAGCTGATAAGAAGTGACTGATGGCAGTGATAACTACGTTATAGCTTGGGCAGAATAGGGCATAGCTAGTAATCCTGTGCCAGTCTTTCCCAAGTATGTGTGTGTGTAAATCAAACCTCAAAGAGTGTGTGTCAGCTACTTGGGCAGGGATAGAAAGCACTGGTTAGATAGAGAGGGAGCTTGGAGGTCTTGGCTTGGTCACTCAGCTGAGATCTCGACTCTATAGATGTGGTAGTGGGGAGTCTTATTGGGGATCTGTAAAAAAAAGTGAGAAACCATCCCCAGACTGACTGTGGTCTCTGTATGCTCTTAAGGGAAATTGCACTTGATACAGAGAGCTGCATTTGGAAATACAGTGTGTGCACCTTGTCATCCTCTCAATGTACGTCCCCCACTGATGCCAGTGGTGAGGACTGAGGCTCCTCGATTACTGGTTCAGTGGTGGGTCATCACACTTTGGATTAGTCTATTTACCTGAAAAAAAGAATAAATCAATTAATTTTATTTTTCCATAAATCCATATGTTGAAATGCATCCCAAAATCAAAGTAATACAAATGTCTGTGCACGCATGTATGCATGCGTGCATGCATGCGTGCGTGCGTTTGTGTGTTTGAAATCCTTGCCTTGTTTCTCATTATTTCCTAATTCATATAAAGCTTACTTAACTTTTTTCCTCTGCACATTCTGATAATTTCACTAGCCACATAAGAGTTCTGCCTTCACTAAAAGCAGAGGAAAGTAGGATTACTGTATGCATACAAAAAATAGCACTGTACTGTAGGTAGTAGCATAGGCAATGTAATCAACAGGTAACTGGAGATGAATTACTTTGAAAAGAATGCAATTATATTGCACTATGCAAAGTATTTATTGCTAAATTCAGCCATGAGAAATTATACTGATCGAGTGATGCTGCATCTGTTTATTATACAGAATCGTTTCTACATAGCTCTATAGCCACAACGATCACAGCACAGGAAGGTAATTGGACTTACTCCAGAACACAGGATGAGACATTACTTATGCAAACAGTGAGATGATCTCAAAAATTGATATTATTTACATTTGAATTCATGAGTAACCATTTTTCTGTATCAAGCTAAAACGCGTCTATATGATAATATGAGTATGAAACAGTTCCCATAACATATCTGCTAGCAGATTACTACCTGTTCTGATATTTTCTTCTCTAACGTATGGCTAATGGTGGTTAGAATCAACTCCTTGTTAGTTACATGAAACTCTTAGCATACGCATTTAGAATTAAAAACAAAAGTTACCTATTGTTTAAAATAAAAACATTTTGTGCAAAATAAGAAAATGTATTGAACAGTTATAGATTGCATTAGCCCTGCCTTGTACCTTTGCACAAATTATATTAACATTTGAAACAATACAGAGGTTTAAAATACATAATAACAATTCTACACAAGTATATATATATATATATATATATATATATATATGTGTATATGTGTGTGTGTGTGTGTGTGTGTGTGTGTGTATGTATATCTGTGTGTGCGTCTGTATGTGTGTGTGTGTGCTTTCACGCGCACGTGTGTGTGTGTGTGTGTGTGTGTGTGTGTGTGTGTGTGTGTGTGTGTGTGTGTGTGTGTGTGTGTGTGTGTGTGTGTGTGTGTGTGTGTGTGTGTGTGTGAGTGTCTGCATGCATGTGCGTGTGTGCATGTGTGTCTATGTGTGTGCGGACGTATTCGTGCATGCATGCATGTGTGTGAGTCCATGTACGCGCGCACGCGTTTGTATGTGCATGCAGTTGACAGCCTGCTGCCCAGCATATAGAGATTTAATTTCTCTTATAAATGAAATAATAAAGTTTGACATAAAGAACATACTTAAATCCTTTTTTCTGGCTCTAAAAATTTCATGCTGACTACTTAGGTCATATACTGCATTTGATAGTAAATGATTAATGGCAGAGCTCCTGAAAATGAGTTGTTTTTAACAAGACCTGATATACTGGCAGCTTCCTTTCAATTCCGGATGTTATCCATGACAAACTCAGCCATAGCACTACATCATTTGAAAGACCAAGTCAAACATCTGACAACATACTGAGAGGGAACAACCTGTCAGCTGGCAGAATCCCTAATCAAAATCTATCTCAAAGAGTCAAGACTTCCCTTGTTTATAGTCTGTCTTCTCAGGATAACACAGCTAGGCTATAACATTTTGATACAGGATGTAGACTGACTTCTGTTGAGCTTTAGTGTTGAAATGTATACAGACGCACTAAAAAGCCAGATTATTTGCTGAGTTGCACATTAGTAAGCAGCCATGTGATGTGAGCCTGCCTAGATTCAAAGACCTTCTGACCACTTTGTAGTTACACTACATGTCTCATCCTATTGATCTATCATTACCATAATCTAATTTCAATCTGACTTATCTGTTGTTTTTTCTATTGCTTATTTCCTTAATTATAACATAAGTAAAACTGTTGCTTCCTGCCTTCTGATTGTTTAGTCCAAAACACACTTGCTATTTAAATCATTCTATGCATTTTTTAGTTTTAAACCACTGATTTGCTTTTTAATTCGACTGTGATCTCTGGTTCCATTTTGTTAGTGACATTAATTTACAACTTGATACTGATAAAATACTGCTGTCTACAGTGCATCTGCCTTTGCTTTACATTCAAATGTTTTGACATATATGTCTGAATTTGTACTGTAGTTATTTTTACATGTTTCTGTTAGTTAATAACCTTATCTTTTTGTGGAATTCTTCACCTCTTTTAAAGTGCACCATGGTGTATTCTAATGATGTTGCGTTCTGTGTATTCTGTTCATATATTCTCTCAGATCATATCTGAAATAATCAATTTCATATGCAGGGAATGCATGTGGTAAGCCAAAATATATAAACAGATTAATGCATAAGCAAGCAGAGTCAACTTCATCTTGGACACTGCACAAAGTAAGGAAACAGATTTTATTTACTAGCACGTACAAATGTCAGAATCTCCCAGTATTCTGAAGTGACTAAACTTCTTTACTTGTCTCTCTTTCTCCACATCTTCCACTTTGAAGTGCCAGAATATGTTTTGTTTCCACAGATGCAAATATGTCCACTCTTGGGAAGAATTATGGGAGAAAGATATTTTATTAGATAAGCATAGTATAGTTTAGTTACAGAAACACAAACCAATGTTCAAGAGGAGTACCAAATTTTGCTAAACAATGATGTCAGTATGCTTCATCATATCAAAATTGTTCAGGTATTATTTTTGTAAATCTGATAATCTTAACAAAGTCTTTTCAAATAAGGATCACTTTTGCTTTGAGAGAAACTGTCTTTTCCCTTGTGCAAATGAATGAAAATCTCTATCTCCCCACATGCAGAATTTTTAACACAGTGTTTTACTTAATCCAAAAAAGGGCCAAAACTTGCATGTACAAAAAATAAAAACGTGAGGCAGAGCTCAATGGGATCACATTTATTAAATCAAATGTGACAAACAACGGTACCAGCAGTAAGCACTTTCATCTCAAAATCCATTGATCTGTCATGCTAAAATATATTCCATTTTATCAACAATATATCTTTATTTTGATCATTTTTAGGGGTATCTACAGAACATTTAAAATATATGTTTTTGAGATTCATTTTTTTATATGTATATATCAAAGACCGAATAAAATAATGGTGTTTTTAAGATGAGATTATAGCACAAGATGGTAGCTAGTATAAAACTATGTATTTAAAGGGCAGTTGGTTAGGGCAAGTAGATTAACCACAAGTGATGAAGTTTTTCACCAAGAACTGAATGAATTTAAAAGTAAATGTATAGCTAGGGGCTATCCGGAAGGTTTTATACTTAATTGCATCCAAGAGATGATTGAGGGAAGACATAACTAATATGCCCTAATTTTGTCAAAATGGCAAGTTAGAGAAGTAGTGTCTAGAAAAAGGAATATTTTGACACTCAATCCATTGGTTTCAGATGTGATTTATAAAGATATTTTACAGGAAGTAAAAAAAAAAAAGAAAGAGAGGAAGGAGATATGAGGTACATTTGTTTGTGTAATATATATATTGGAAGTGCATTTCAAATTCACCTTCATTTTATTGCCCTAACATTATGTGGGCATTTAATTCAAGAGAATATTATTGGCAAGTGTTATGCAATGCTATGAGTTTTCCAGGTATTAATGACCATGTTAATTTCAAAGTGGTCTTAAAGAAGAAGAAATTACAACACTGATTACTGCAAGTGGATCATGTGTTTTTAATATGGTCCTTTTAAACATCAGTTAAAGTTTATTCAGCAGTCTGATTATGTCTTTTTTGAGATGAAAGTGCTTACTGCAGGTACTGTTGTTTGCCATGTTCGATTTAATAAACTGAGTCCTAGTTAGCAATGCCTTAAAGTGTTTAACTACATGTATGATACGGTAATTCTGTTAAAGAGTGGGGATAAATGGGATACAGTCACCTATAGATAAATGTAAACAAACATCTGTCAGGAATACAGATTTTATTAGATTAAGGATGCAGACAATAAATAACCAGATATCTATAAGGTGTATAAAACTTTATTAATTCAAAAGTAGGATGTCTGTATATGAGAAGTGGTAGTTTTAGGAATCATGATGCAGAAACATGTTATGTGTTTATGTGGGTTTATGTCAGATGATTGCGTTCAGCTTTCTGAAAACTTGAAACATTTGTATATAGATTGTACTACACTGAGGTTCAGGGAACATATGGTCTCGAGCATATGAAGTGTGACTTACAGAAAATTCAGTCATCTGACATAAAGGAGCTTTTTTTGTGTGTTGTGGTAAAGAATAATAATAATAATACTGTGAGTGTGACCAAGAAATGTTATAGCAGCTCTGCTGATAAACATATTTAGCAAATAAAATTCTTACATATTCAAAGATATAAAAAAATGTATTACTTGAATAATTAAAGTGAATTCTGAAGAAGAAACGAGATTTGCTCTGATGAGTTGGTAGTAAGAAATAATATAAATAGTAGAAGGACTAACAAATGTTAAAGCAGTTCTACCAGTAAACAAATTTAGCAAATGCAATGCTTACATATCCAAAGACATTAAAAATATAAACTTGAAGACAGCCATGTTTATCTAGCAAAACTGAAAGAAGTATTCACAATAAGATATTACTGAAAAGTATTCACAATAAGATATTATGACAAGAACAGTATACTAACTAATATATAAATATAAAATGCTATGGATTCTGTACATGAATGTCAATACAACTTTATTTATTTTTAGATAGTCTAATACTGTCTCCCTATAATGGGAACATTTGTAAGGAAATGTATGTCTAGAATTGAAATGGTACATAATACTTGATGCCAGTAAGGGAAAAGGTTATACTGCACGTCTGTAAAACCTATTTTTTTTTTTTTAATGTGCATGTAGGAAAATTAATGATCACAAACCATTGGTTTCTTAATCTGCATGTAGTGTACAAACTGGATCTTTTATTTATTTATATTTGTAAACTAGGTAACTGAACTGGCCAAAAGACAAATAGAGTCTGTAACATTTATAACTTTCAACCAGAGTACATCACGTAGATATGCTAGAGATTGCTGCAGCCAATATAACTGTGCATCTGTCGGAGGATCTTACTGCAGCTGGTTTGCTCAATGGTGCACAATTCAACCCCAGAGGTGACTTAACATTTCATGCCCTCAGTGGCATTAACATTAATGACTGGTATCATGTTGAAAGACACACCATGCAGCAAATTGTAGACATGTGTCAGATTGATCTACAGCCACATGGGAGTCATAGAATACCTATTCTAGAGGATACTAAAGTATGTGTGCTTTAGACATATTAGCTACAGTGACCTTTTAGTGACCTACGGGTTTCACAGTGGGAACATCTCAGGCTTCTGCCTGAAGAATTCTCCATCAGTTTCTCAATGTCATGCTGTAGCATGTGGGTGTACATGTGTGTTTCCAATAACATGCAGGAGTTCTATGGCATAGCTCATTTCCCTAAGTGGCTGAGGGTCATAGACCATGACCATATTGAAATAAATGCCCCACCTCATGAACTGGGAAAAAGGTATGTGAACCACAAAGGTATCACACCATCAACTCCATAGTGGTCTGTAATTCACAAGGTATCATACACAGTGTGTGTGTGTGTGTGTGTGTGTGTGTGTGTGTGTGTGTGTGTGTGTGTGTGTGTGTGTGTACGCCACTGAGGCAGTTTTCATCCCATATATGGCACACATGTGGGCTGTATCAATGGTTGTAAGGACTGACTTCCCACAGGGGCATTATGTTGGTGATGCCAGATATGCCCTGGAATTCTGGCTCATGATGTTCATCATTAATCCACACAGTCAAACACAACATGGGTAAAACTGTACTCAGTCTGAAACCATAAACATTATAGAACATATATGCGGGCTGCTGATGGTACACATTTGCCATATGGATTCATCCTGTGGTACTCTGCAGAATGACCCTGTCATATGTGCCAAAACGACTGTGTGCAGTGTTACACAGTATTAATTTTAGGTGTATGTTCCTGACCATGAGACCTGGCCCTGCCAGCAGCAGCCCTGGTTGTAACAAGACCCTGGCTAGAGGATGGTATGCTGCATGACCTAGACCAATGTCTGTTAAGAGATGTGCCAACATGATGACAACCATGGCCACTGGGATGCCCTTTCCTGGGATTTGCCACTTTCATAATAGATGCAACTTTGGAATTGCTAGCACTGTGGGATCAAGATCTTGTACCTCTATGGTCTTTTGATAAACATCTGTGGATCAGCTGCTGGCTGCAAAGAGAGCCCCTAGCCCCTGCCAGATGCCCCAGAGAAGGCAATGAATGGTCCAGTTTGTGATTTATTCAATATAAAGAATCATAAAAAATGGGACATGCACTCCTGTATGTCAGCATGAGCAGCCTGAATCACCCTCACCATCTCTGCTGTGGCTCCGGTGGCACTAGCCTCTTTTCCTACAATGGCCTTGCACATGCAATGGATTGTGACTTCTAATACTCCAACCTCAAGGGGAGGACAGTGACTATATCTCTAGTGAACACCATTATCACTCACTTTTTGTGAAATTCCTTGCCCTTGAGTACTATGGGGCAGATTGAGACATTTGTTTAGTGGGGCCACTCCACTCACAGATCTATAGTGTCATCATCAACTTCTTCTCTATCAGATGTTTGTGTATCCTGGGTATCCACAGGCAATGTGATTGTGTCTACGGTTTCTCTTTCTTTCTAATTTCTCCAAATGTTTTGGGTTTCTAATGCCATGACAGGAATGGACCCCATTCCTAAGAAAGGGTACTATTAGAGTTAATGAAATTAGTATTGTTTAAGTCTTTGATAAGTCTTTGATGTTAGCCAAAAGTACTCCATGTGTGATCTGTGTAGGGGATGTGGTGGTCATATTCCCTACCCTACACCCCATGATTAAACACACACACTCTACACCCCATGATTAAACACACACTCTACATTCCATGATTAAACACACACCCTACACCCCATGATTAAACACACACTCTACACCCCATGATTAAACACACACTCTACACCCCATGATTAAACACACACTCGACATTCCATGATTAAACACACACCCTACACCCCATGATTAAACACACACTCTACACCCCATGATTAAACACACACTCGACATTCCATGATTAAACACACACTCTACACTCCCACACACTCTACACCCCATGATTAAACACACACTCTACACCCCATGATTAAACACACACTCTACACCCTATGATTAAACACAAACCCTACACCCCATGATTAAACACGCACTCTACACCCTAAGATTAATCACACACTATACACCCCATGATTAAACACACACCCTACACCCCATGATTAAACACACACTCTACACCCTATGATTAAACATACACTCTGCAGCCCCTGACTTTGGCAGCTCATCATCATTATCAGACGCTACAGATCCTCCAACATCAGATGTGGGCAGTTCCACAGTGCGAGTATCAGATAAGGAATCACCTGTGAATGCACCAAAGCAAAACTATATTCAGTGTAAAAATGACCCAGTATCACAAATACACATGCAATTGATATTTTTACTACTAAAAGCATGTTAAAAAGTGGTACCTCTGGCCATACATTATACAGATGATCATGCTTTTTGGGTTCCCAGTGTGTCTGTATGCCATTAGTTACACAGATGTGAGGAAGTTTTCATTGGCTACTAGGTAATGAGGACTTACAACTTTTAATGCAATAAACTAGGACTACATACTCAGAGCATCTCTGTGGCTTGTCAAGCTCTGCCTCAACATCCAGCACTACACTGTGGGACTCTGTGTAGGTGAAGCTGCCTTTAGGAGAGGCCAGGAACTCTTCTACTCTGCTAGAGGTGGCTCGGTTGATGGTCAGTCTCCCATTTCCCTCCATTCTCATGCCACTGCTTCTGCTCTGTGGTCGGCAGCACAGATCATATCCATGGCCCTGTGGTGGACCATGTCATAGTTGCAATCCGGACTACCTACAGGATTTACATTGATGACAGTTTCAGCCCAAGCATGATTACATAAGATCTGGTCAGTAGCACGGGCAACAAAAGAGCCACTGGCCATGGAGACAAAGGGCTTGTAGTACCACCTCATCCTCCACATCTGTAAATTTGGGCTTGTGGATGAATGTAGATAGGCCACAGGTGAATTGCACGTATTTACTTTGGGCCCTGTTTTCAAGGCATATCTTGGTTATATAGAAAACAAGAACTGACAACTTTGTTTTTGCATAACCCTTACAAATCAATACAATACTCATATTCTGTTATACCATATATCATCTTTCATTTTAACCTGACAGTTAGATATCTGTACTGAAAATCTGTAAATAAATGTCAGGTGTGGTATGTGTACTGTGCACATATTTCCAACATAACAATCACAAAAGTGCAATTGAACAACAAAACATAACCAATACGATAAAACAGTTACTAAGGTTGTGACTACTGACATAGGTGCAAACAAAACAATAAAATAGTATTGAGCGTTATTTGTAATATAAGCCTGAGGGGGTGTCTGTCATGTGTCTTTCAATCTTGTAGTCTATTGCATGCCATACACTTGTAATGTACCCCTCAAGACAGTTTTTGCAGACACATCTTAAAATTACTGTTAAACTGACATCCCTCACAGGCATCAGGATAAGGGAGCAATCAAACTTAATGTTCTACAAAAGAAGGACTGCCTAAAAAGTAGCACTTTCCTTATATAAGGGAAATGTTCTGTCAGAACAAGACTTCCTGTAAGATTCAAACATTCAGCTAATTTTCCACTGCTTTCTTCTGCAGAGCAATGAGATTCCTTTGCTTCTTGTCATACTCATATATTGTAGATACACCTGGGCCTCTACTGAAAATGGACATATATCCAGTTAGACAAGCCCGGTCAACAAATGTAAAATAATATAAAATAAATAAATAAATAATTAGGGTTAATTTCATTATTGTTTCTGAATCCCACAACCTGGTAAACATCATGGCAATTTATATATGATGCTGTCTATAGACCTGAGCACCTTTAGGCAGCTCCACACATGCATGGTCAGCCTATTAGTTTAGGGGTGTTCTTAACACAATACTCAGGGACGGAGGACTGCCACACCTTAAAGTGCCACCAGGGCCATAATAATGTAGTGCCTATATGTTCAGAGTTTGTCATCCATCAATAAAATGAGTTTTCCATTGATGCCCATTGTTGCACAGAGGATGGGATATATTAGAATTGTTTCAGGCACCAATTCTCTGCCATCTTTCCTAAGATCTTTCAAGGTGAGACACTCTGACTGAAAATGCACAGGATAGTTCAACTTTCACAACACAGAGCTGGTGTGAAGAGAAGTTTCTTTACTTTCTCCATAAGTATTTTAGCTGAAGGCTTATGCAGGAGGGTTATGTCCTCACTAAAAGGCTGAAGCCTGAAATAAATTACCCAAAGCTGTCACCCATGCCTGGCATCCCAAGCACTGGGGAGCAGTGCCGTCACCATCACAGTGATGCACAGCAACATAATCCTAGCATCCTTGCAAGATTGGAGGATGATGTTAAGTAGCAGTCACCATCTTTGTGCTGTAAGTATACCCGCTATGTTATGTACACATTTATCCTGACACTGCATGCTGTAAGTATACCCATTATGTTATGTACACCTTTATCATGGTACTGCATGCTGTAAGTATACCCACTATGTTATGTACACCTTTACCCTGGCACAGCATGCTGTAAGTATACCCGCTATGTTATGTACACTTTTACCCTGGCACTGCATGCTGTAAGTATACCCGCTATATTATGTACACCTTTATCCTGGCACTGCATGCTGTAAGTATACCCACTATGTTATGTACACATTTATCCTGGCAAGCATGCTGTAAGTATGCCCACTATGTTTTGTACACATTTACCCTGGCACTGCATGGTGTAAGTATATCTGCTATGTTATGTACACCTTTATCCTGGTACTGCATGCTGTAAGTATACCTGCTATGTTATGTACACCTTTATCCTGGTACTGCATGCTGTAAGTATACCCACTATGTTATGGACACCTTTACCCTGACACTGCATGCCATCCACAAATATTAAATTTTGGTCTTTTTATGTCTATAGTCCCTGCAGAGTTCAAAAGGAATAGGCAGATGCTCAGGAGCAGACTGCACTGAGTGCCTCAAAGACTGGCGGCATTAGTATATGCTGCCTTAAAAATGTTGTATCTGCTACTACAGACACTGGTAGGCCTTATAAAATAATGTAAAAATCGGTGCAATATCTGTCACTACTGCCATAGCTCAAAGTTATTAGCATGAATATGCAATACTAGAAATGTGCTTTAACATGCTGCACCTGGTCTAGGTGGACAAGTGGATCTTCATGTTGTCTCTTCCTTCTCAGATCGTCATATTACCCATATGTTCAAATTCCCCAACAAACACACACACACACACACACACACACACACACACACACACACACACACACACACACACACACACTCATTTAATTTATATTTTTTCTGTCCAAGTGTATCACTGCAGCAGTATGTATCCCATATATGTAAAGTAAGGTCATAATTAGTAGTTTGCATTCCCCTTTGTTATTTGCTTTATATTTAGAATCATTGGCAAAGAAAATAAGGGACTCAGAAGTTCATGGATACAATCTGTATGGTAATCAGGAAAAGTTGGCATTATTTGCAGACAATATTATTTTGTACCTGATCAAACCAGAAAAGGACATTTCAGTATCGTGGAACATTCTGATACCACTTCAGGTCTTTTCAGGATACAAAATTAATGAAGATAAAACAAAAATAGTAGCTGTAAACTATGTAACCACACAAGAATTGGTTCAGCAATACCCATATTTATGAGGACATGATAAAATTAAGTGCATAGATGTATGGGTTAAAAGGGATTCTGTTATGACAACTAAGGGTATGTTGGAAGAGACTAAATATAAAAAGAAACTGGAAGCTCTGGTTGATGGATATGGATGGCAAGATACAAGCAGTGAAAATATTTTTCATCCCTTTAGTTTTATGAACAGGTTAGGCAAATTTTTATCAACCAGAGAAGTTGTAGATAGTAATTAATAAAGAACTTGAAGGATTTTATCTGGGAGAGGAAGAGGGCAAGAGTCACGTGGGACAAGTTGATCTTCCAATAGAACAAGGTGGTTTGGGATTACCGGATTTGAAGGGGTACTTCAGAGATACACAGTTAAGGTTCATACACATAGCAAAAGCAGAAAGCTATAATTCAAAGTGGAAAGGGATGATGATCGAACAGGGGGAAGCTCAAGAAACAAGGAGAGACTGGTTATATTTTTAAGGAAATTGGTATTTTATTGAATGATAGACTAAGGATGAACATTATCTTTAGGAATGGGAATTGCAATTCCCAGAGGATTGTATATTTAGCAATATGTGACACATGTCCAGCAAACTATGTCGGAAAGACGGAGAGATCCTTTAGACGTAGGATCTATGAACATATGTATGATTTAAAAAAGAAAAAAGAAACCAATGCATTATACAGGCATTCAGTGAATTGTACAGATTTTCATGGTTTTAAATTTGGTATAATAGACAGTGTACATACTGAACCTAGGGGGGGAGATTGGAAGAATCAGCTTAGTAAAAATAAACTTTTATGGCAACTTAGGCTTGCTGCCAACTTCTCCCCAGGTCTAAATGATAGTGTTTCCATAACACCAGCCATTAAGGGTAGAATCCAGATTAAAGATTGGGGCAATTGAGTTTAATTAATATGGTGCTGAAAATTTCATTAATTTATATATTTACCAGTCCAACCGCTTTTTATATTCATATTATATTTTTTGCAATTTTTGAAGTGTAAAGAAACATGTTGTATGGATACATTTTAACAAAAGTTTTTTATCTTGTAACAATCCATGAAATTTTATGAAATTTAGATTTAACATTGGTTTTCATGACATGATATTTAACATTTCTAACATCTTTTCTGGTGATACCCCATTTTTTATAATTTTATTTGTTCACATACATTGCTTATATTATGTTTTAAACATACTGTGCTTTGTCTGAACTGTGTTTTTAAGAGATTCATTGATTTATTGTTTAATTGATCTATTAACCTTTTAGCCAATTGCAGTTGTTACTAAAGTATATGACTAGGTTCATCCTGTTTTCAGCAGAGGCAGAGGCCCAGGAGAAAGAAGAGAAGCTTTATGTTCTTAGAATGTGGGGGAAACCCAGAGACCACCCAGGAGAGGGAGGAGAACATGCAAACTCACCACACACCCCCCAGCCCAGAAATCCAGAGAAGAACCTTTGCTGTGAGTGTGAGCTAGCATTACTGCACCACTTTCACTGCCCCTGATATATAGCTTGTTGGAATGGCAGTATGGTTTTTCAGTTCTGATGAAGTCATTATACATGATGAAAGCACTCAGCTATTTTATCATTTGACCGTGTTTGTTTTAAAATAAAGTGGAGGTTTTTCAAATAGCCATTGGGTGCATTTGATTCAGTTATTGGTGACTTTTGTGCATCCTGGAACTATTGTTTGTGGAGTTAAAAGGAATTCTGTTATGACAACTAAGGGTATGTTGGAAGAGACTAAATATAAAAAGAAACTGGAAACTCTGGTTGATGGATATGGATGGCAAGATACAAGCAATAAAAATATTTTTCATCCCTTTAGTTTTATGAACAGGTTAGGCAAATTTTTATCAACTAGAGAAGTTGTAGATAGTAATTAATAAAGAACTTGAAGGATTTTATCTGGGAGAGGAAGAGGGCAAGAGTCACGTGGGACAAGTTGATCTTCCAATAGAACAAGGTGGTTTGGGATTACCGGATTTGAAGGGGTACTTCAGAGATACACAGTTAAGGTTCATACACATAGCAAAAGCAGAAAGCTATAATTCAAAGTGGAAAGGGATGATGATCGAACAGGGGGAAGCTCAAGAAACAAGGAGTGACTGGGATTTTGGACACAGATCCTTAAGAAAAATAAGAATAACAATAACCATAGAGAACATTATATTCATCAAGTAACAAAGTATTCAAAGAAATAAGCTAACACAGGAATGGTGAAAGGAGCTTCTGCCGATAGGGATGACTGCAATTACGGGAACAGAGAATAGGCAAGAGGGGGATGGAATTTAATGGGAAAAAAAACATATATGGACTGCAGTCTAGGGATTATTGTCCCTACCAAAAACTGATTTAAGTATAGGCACAGAGAACAGAATAGTGGGATCCTAAGTGAAACATCAGCATTGGTAGAGTTTTTAGTAGAATCTAGAACAGAAGCTGCTGTTATAAAAGGGATAATTAGTAGGGCATATAAAACAGTATATGATAACTATAGGAATCAATCAGAGGAGATAAAGAAGGATTGGGAAGAGACACTGGGTAAGCAATTCATAAAGAAACAATGGGAGGATACATGCCTCTCAAATATACAACACAATCTTGAAGATGTAGGATTTGTTTTGCTTGAAAGTGCTTGCATAGGTATTTTTATACCCCAAGCAGACTCAAAATAATTTTTCCTCAGGTAGATTAAAAATGATGGAGGTGTGATTGGGAAGAAAGAGGTAATTGGGAATATATTTTTTGGAGTGTAATGAGTTGGTGGACTTTAAAAATTTCCTGCAGACTACTCTGTCAGAAATACTAGGTGAGCAAATTAGTATAACTGAGGATTTTTTTTTTTGGAGCTGTGATACAGAATCAGAATTTCCTAGACATAATAAGACCTTGCTAAGTTTAATTCTGGTGTCTTCCAAAACAGCAATAAATAGAAAATGGAAATCAAAGTCTACACCATCCATACTTGAATTAATGCATATTGTAAAAGAGATAAAAGAACAGGACATGAGATCTTTAGAAAAGGATAGGAGTAAATGACATAGAAAAATGGGAATTGTGGAAACAATACACACAGAATAATGTTTTGGAGGAAGAATGAGTTTAAGGGAAGGCAGGATTGAATGAGACATGCAATGTTCTATATAGAAGATTATAGGCATTGTATAATGTTTGCAGTTGAAAATGTGTCAATATAACTTGTTTTCAGTTATATAACTATATGATTGTCTGTGTCATAAGTGATAATTCAATGGAGATATTTCTTGTTTAAAAAAATAATAACTAGTAGTTTGCTGGGCCATTCCAACCTACAATAGAAGTTGCTGCCCTTTGCCTGTAACTGTTGCAGCCTTGTACTTGCTATTCCATAGGTATATATTTATTTGTGTGAAAGACATACAAGCTCCTAAGTGCTCTGAGACAAGCTGTACACAGTGGTACATAGTTATTTTACCATCCTTACTTCCTGAGGACAGGCAGGCTAACTGACAGCCTAATCTGAAAAAACTACATAGTGACAAAGACATTCTGCTGTTAATTAACTGGCTAAGTTATTTTTCAGTAGCATTTTTTTACAGAATAGTTTGAAGTATGGAAGAACAGTATATTTTTATTGGTAAATTGCATTGGTGGCAGAGTAGGATCTGAACACAGGTGGGCTCTGTAACACAGACCATAATGATAGTAATCATTAAAATGGATATTTATTATTGTTAAAATCTCTTTCTGGATGGATTCCAAAGCAGATTATTTAAACCTTACATGGAGGGTAAGACGAGTAAAAGAACATTGGATGTCTCTTGTTCTAGAGTTTCGCCAACAACTGTACTTTGCCATATCATATAATTTTAGCAAATGTGCAAATGTCATGCCAACTTTAATTCAATCTTTTTTTTTTTTTAGATGAAGGCAAAAATTGTTGGATTGAATGATCCATTTGACAAGCAGAGAACTTAAAATGGTTAATATCATAGTAATATAGATGGCTTTCTTGCCCAGTAAACCCTCTTCCTAAATGGTAAGAAAACATTGCTTTACAGCACAAAATAAAAACAGCGCATGATTTTCTGAAGATACTTATTTATATATTGTTTAAAATATATAGAAATATGCAAATGTAACCATCTTAATGATCTTAGTAGTGGTACTTAAAAAAAAATCTTCACCAACCCTCTGGATCTATAAAGAGAACATTACCAAGTGAAAATAATTGAAGATCGTGTATCACTTGTCTGTAGTATAAATAGGACCTGCTGGAGAGACAGGCATGTATCCCAGAGACTATCCCTCCTTTGTAACAGACTCCTCATCCATGTGAAGCAGAGTTCTTCCCTGACACAATTCAAGTGTAACTTGGACAATGGGATGGGGAACAGGAAATTCATCCCTGGTTTGGCACCTATGTCCCTAATGGACACAGCCTGTAAATGTTTCATCTCCCAGGCCCCTTCTTGTAAATGTTTCATCTTCCAAGCCCCTGCTTATACTTATCAAGGGTACCAGAACTTGTCAGACATTTGGGATGCATGGCTAGGCTTAAAAAGGCCCTTGTGCTAGTTAGCCTAATACACATCTATGAGCCTATAGTCTAGTTAGATTAGAGGAGAGTGACATGTCCAAAATGAGGAATACTATACTCATTTTGGATAACTGTAACAACATAGTACTATTTAACACTTAATATGTCAGCATTATGTTTTGGGGTTGTTTAAGCTTAAATAAGCCACCTTTGAAATCCATAGCAGAGAGAGTCCAAAATAAATGTTTGTATGTTTCTGAGGTGGTCCAAGCTGCTGAAATTATTAATATAATTTGAATGGAGTATATGACAATAATAACAAGTTACAAAAGACTGTTTATTTTTCTAAAAGACAGGAAACAAAATAATGTAAATGAAAAAGTCACATATTTAAATGGCAGCAATTCCGTAGATTGACCAGAATGTATGAAAGTTTCTTTGCCCTCTCAGAAATGTTTATTCTGGTAAATACTTAGCAAAAGACATCTGTTTTACTAAATTCTGTAAATTGTCAAAATAAGTTCTATATTATCAAAAGAACTGTACTGTACTATACTCCAGTCATACAGTATGAGACAAATTATTTTCTCAAACAGCATGAAATTTGAATAGGGAAAAGTGTTGAGACATTAATGATCTCTGACGGGAAAATGGGGCGAAATGAAAAAACTGACAGGTTCTTTTTTTTTTTTTTTTTTTCAATAATAATTGTATAATACTTATATATAGACAACTCATATAGTTAGTCTGTACTTCCGGAGAAAAGTGAAAGTAAAAACTGACAGGTTCTAAAGATGCTACAAGCTCAAAAACAAACATCTAGGCAATATTGTCATGGAAAAAATAACTCTGGTATATGGTTAGCAGCATTAAAGGTTGGAGTTTTCTTTTAATGACCATTTCAATTGCCTTCTTCTAGTCACTGACTGTATTAATTATAGACTCCTTCCTTGTACTGAAACACGTTCATGTGGAAATTATAGGTAACATTCATAACTCTTTAATTAAGCACAAAAGTCTGTAGTGAGAGGTTCTATTTTATGCTTGCTACAGTCCTTTGCTAAAGCCACTTCCATTAGATGCCCTAAAAAAATCAAAAAGCTGAACCACTAGTGCCCCTGGCCCTGTCCCCTGGAGGATTTGGCTAGTTAAAAAATGTCTGATTTCCTGGTGCTCAGTTTAGCTTGTTAAAAAATCCCATTGGCTGATTTCCTATTTGTGTATTTAACTTGTTTCAAAATTTTATTGATCAAAATCCTGTTAGTTGATTTGGCTTGTTTTAAATACCATTCATTGATACTTTGCCTCACCTCTTTATCGAAGTGTGAAATTACAGCTTTGCGCGTTGCATTCTGATTCATCTCTGTGTTCTACTCTGAAGAAGTCTGTAATGTATTTCAATGAAAGTACTCACTATTCTCTGAATAAATAGGTATTTATTCTGTTCCTGTCTTTGCGATTCTGTTTTACTTTAATATAACTGGGACAGATCAATACACAATTTGTTCACTGCTCATTTGCATACCATGTTTTGATTACTGTTGTTATCCAATGTATTATTTTTAGTGATGGAGCTTAACTCCCTGTGTAAGTGCTATAAAGTGGTTATGCCCAATCTGACTGACCTGATAAATAAACAAAATAAAACACAACCTGTTTTAAGCTCTGCAGATAACTAAGTTTTCTTTTGCATCTAATCTAGCTAAATACGTCTCTGCTAAACAAATAAATATTGCATGCATTCATTGGTGTTTCTGTACATAAGGCTAATCTTATTAAGATATAGTTAATACCCATGACATTCATCAGTCAAAATATTTAAGTCTTAGGACAACAATGCATTACTTTGCAAGAGATATTGAGTGTACTGACTCATATATCTAAGACTATCTTGTTAAATCTCTTAATTTGAACTTTTAAGAAACTGTGGGTTAAATATATATGCAAACTTGCAAAAAGAGATATCTCAGGCTCCTTCATATTGTCCTCTAGTATGATGTTTCCACCTGAAATTAGAAGCTTTCTTAGAAATACATTACACAAGTGCAAAAAGTAAAACTACAACCAATTCCTTTCTGCATATCAAGGGATGTGACTCTCATGATTTCTCATACTATTCTGTATTTACACATTAAGGAAGATGGCTTTGCTCCAGACAATCACAAGCTGTACGTTGTAACATAAAATATAAACACTGTGTTTTGGAAGGCTATATGAAACCCTCCAGAGTGGATATTATTTGAGGCAAAATAGCTTCAACTTCTGATTTCATCCTTACCTAGACAAAGTAGTGTAGTGTAATATCTACATTTGCCTTTAGGGATGAAATCCATATTTTGATAAAAATACGTTCCTATTGGGTAATGAGATCTACATGTGGCATATCCCTGCCTATTTATTGATTAAATGCTCATTCTGTTTAAGAACTAATAACAAGGTGGGGTTGAAATATTAAAAAAATATTCAAGCAATGATCTCTCTATACTTTACTAGTTTGCTGAAGTTTGTTGTCTTCAGAAAGATGACTTTTAGAAATATTTTCAACAGAAAAATATTATTCATACACGGTACATGGGTGAGGCTGCCCAGCACTCTGCATCCACATCTGTACAACATATTTAATAGATAAAATGAACTAGAAACCTTCTCCTACTTCTTAGAGAAAATGATGTCATCATTCCTTTGTAGAATACTATGAAACAAGTTTGACAGGAATGCTGGGACAACCTGAAATCAATGAAGACCATATATGAACAAGGATTTTAGTCAATTGCACATTAGTACCACTTTAATGATGTTCTAGTCTATACAGACTTGATCCCTCTTGATGCAGCCGGTACCTTAATATTATACATAATACATACGGTGCCCTAAAAAGGGTGTATGAGAAGGAAATAAGGGTCACAACCATGAACAGCTTTTGTGACTCAGGTACTGAATGTGATTTGATACATGGGTCCTGAATGTAAAAAGTCTCAGGCCTAATTGTAGGATTTAATTGGTATGTTTTATAAGGTTTTACTGTATGACCTGTTTAATGTAACATATTTCTCGATTCTGTATATTGGGCCATATTATTCACTGGTAAAACAGAAGTACTTAGAATGGATTTTCATGGGTCATGTATTGTTAAATGCCAAATATAAAGACAGTTGGCTAGTTTACAGAAGATTTCTGTAAAAAACTATATCAGTTAATTAATGCTTCTTGCTCACAATGGCTTGCACTGATGAACTTGAAAAATAATAGTTTCTTGTCTACTATTAACACCCGAAATAAATAAATTCCAGAAAATGTAGTTTCCTATCCAGCTTACTTATGAGAACAGTTATGTGTGTGTGTGTGTGTGTGTGTGTGTGTGTGTATGTGTGTGTGTGTGTGTGTGTGTGTGTGTGTGTGTGTGTGTGTGTGTGTGTGTGTAATAAATACACAAAAACTGGTGCATGAAAAATACAATGAATATGAGAGTGCTGTTTTTTTGCTGATGAGGTGATATATATATATATATATATATATATATATATATATATATATATATTATTACTATTATTATTGATATTATTATAGGAATAGCGCATTCTATGGGGATGTGAGTTATTGTGAGATTTACTCATGCCTCATCAGGTACGATCCTACGAGTGAAGCCCCAGAACCAAATGTCCATGTTAAGCATGACTAAATTCCACAGTGACATATACCTCTAGCATGCATTATTCTTATAATACAATTGTGTTCCTCCAAAAAGATTCCAAGAATATAGGAAAAAAAGAGAAACTTAAGACAAATTTATTTAGTTCTATGGAGAAATAATTCTTCCTGATGTGCATATTGAATAAAGTTACCACTGATGCTAAAATAACAGATAATGGTAATAAGTGTAGACAAACATTCTTATTCAGAGATGGTCTAGTCTACAGACAGAACTGAGTGCAGCCATAAATAACAGGAAATATATTTCTTCAATAGTTAAAAAGACAAGTCTTCATATTAAAATAATGTGTTCCAAGTTTTATTTAAGTTGTTTTAATGTTCTGTTGTCCCATTTTTAAATCATAGACTACAGTCTTTTTCTGACAAAATTTGCTAGTCTGTGATTCATCTGCATGGTGGATGGAGATGGGTGAAGCCTGGATTACTAACCAGATGGCCTGAGATTGATTAGTAACCAGGGTGTCAGCTGAGCCAATGAAGGTACGTGGGGTTGAGAGGTTGACATTGGCTCTCCCATCCTGGGGTAGAAGTAGGTGGTGTGGACTGCTACAATGCTGCCATCTTCTGGAGAGAAAGAGAGAGGTGCATAGCATGCAACATAGCTGGTTGGGACACACATCAGGCTCTACCAAGCTATGTCTGCTTGTTAGCCTTCATTGACCCTATGAGGTAAGGTGCATGCTCATAGGAGAAGGCATAACAGATTCTTGTATCTGATATAACCATGCATGTGAACATAGCAGGATCTTGTCACAGTGATGAGGAGTGAATTTTATTTTATTTATTTGACATTTGTTAAGTGAATAGGCAGTCACTGCAGTGGCCTGATGGTCAGCAGGAAAGCATTCATAAATAATTAAAAAAAAGTTAAATAAATAAATATCATTATATGTCAGTTTGTGTACTATGTCTTTTATTTACAGTATACAGACTTCCATCAGGGATGTGAGGGACAGCATCTCTTCTGGAAGCCCTAATGCATGCATCTGACTGAATGAGGAGGTTGATTAACAGCCTTCTATGCATATTTTAATTTATTTGGTGCTTGAACCTTTGTAAATTCTCTGTTCCACAGAGCTATCGTTGCAGTTGTATGCATTTATTAAAGAAGTGAGTTTACACGGATTACTACAAGTGCTAGCATGCTTGTAGCTCTCTTACTCACTGCCACATGCTAGAAAGCATGCTCTAACTCTTACCAGTCCAGTCTCCCATAACTACTTAGACCTCCTAACACCCAGCAATATAAAACTATATAGCCCTACCAGAACCCTTACTCTAACCCTAAAACTCTCCAAGTGTCTAACACAAGTTTTCATTTCCTTACCCTAAGACTCCAACCTCTCCCCAATCCTAAATTACCTAATTACTCCCTAACTATAAAACTCTCCTCCCACTCCCCAAACCTAAATATCTCTTTCAGATCCCTAAACCTAAATTCCCTTCCCATATGCTGTGCTAATCTACAATCTCACCCATCCCTCTCCCACCCCAGCTGCTTATACAATTGAAAGTGGCAGCCTAAATGAGCTACAGAATGCTCGAGTACCTGACTTCAAGATGGTATTTTTGAACTCTTGGGACTCTAGAGCTTGTAGTGGAAATGTATTTAAATTGTATGCAGCTCACATGTCTTATTTGTGTTTGCATACCTACAGAATTTTTACAAATTTTGCTGATCAAGTTGTAACAATATCAAATAACTTTTATTTAATAAAACTTTCTTTGTTTGAACATATGAGGGCTAATGAACTGTGGAGTATTATTATAGTGATAATATTGTGCATTTTGATTCAGTCTAACTTATCTGCTAAGCAATACATAAATATTTATCTGTGATTACTAGCAAAATTGTTCAGCAAAAGTTCTGATACATCATAATGGGCAGTTCTAAATAGCAACAGTAAAAATAAAATTGTTAGCTAAAGGCATGTGCATGAATAAGTAGGTTTTAAAGGGGGGCATGCTATCAAAGGAAAGTATTTATTAAAATGATCATAAATCTATGCTCACTGCTGGGGATACAGTATCTTATTAAATTAAAAACTATCTTATTAAAATAATGCTTTTACTGACATGGTAGAGCAAAGGATAAAAGCAAGTGCAATAATGTTTAAGTAAAATCTTTTGAAACTCAGTGATACACCTTACTTCACAAATTAGCAACAAAATTAGTAAGAGTCTAGATCTAATGTAATATTTGGGATATCAATAAGTTATGCTAGACAGAAGAATGATAGATAGATAGATAGATAGATAGATAGATAGATAGATAGATAGATAGATAAAAGCTCTGCAAACTATGCAAACTAGAATGTCACTCAGGCATGACAGTCTTGTGTACTGGATGAATGAAATGGTAGTCAAAACCAGTGGAAGAAGTCACCAGACAAGTTGGCAAAAGCAGCCTATGCATCAGTGCTTCCTGCCACCTGCAAAATAACCTCCCAAACATGCATCACATCTGACAAAACTCATTGATTATTATAGTGAAAACCACAAAGGAGGTAGACCTCATGAGAGTAATATCTGTCTAGTTCTGTCCATACTTTAGAGAATATCATTCTTTACCAGGCCCACTGACCCTTGGAAAGTGGGAGTCTGAAATGCTGAACTTTGTGCACAAGGTTTTGTGACAAAAATTGTCCTAGGCTTCCTCAGAAGATAAAATGAATATGACTTCTGAGCTGATGTTTGATTTTTGAGGACTATATTTAATATCCCACCAACAGAGACATACCTTTCCAGTTCATTAACAGTCTGGGATTTCAGACCCACCATTTCCATTTTCAGGTCTGTTACCCATGCATAGTGGTCAGTTTGGTGATATATCCTAGAGTCAAATCCATACTAAAAACCAAGTCCATCCCATTTTCTTTAAGGGTCACAAAAGAAAAACAACATATTTCATCGGGTTGGCATGCCATTTAGAGTTATTTTTGTGGATTTAGTCTGACCTATGTTTTAAAATTCTGCCTTTAACCTATATGATCCAGGTCATGCACACAGCAAAGACAGGTAGAAATTCAAAAGTGTTACTACTTAATCAGAAAAATCAATGTATTTTCTCATCTCACCCCGACCTAGCATACAATTTTGCAGTGAACTTTGACCATTTCTTTGATCAACTTATACTCGCACAGACACAGAAAAACATAGATATAGACAACACAGTCATATATGCACATAGACACAGATACATACACACGCACACACACACACACACACACACACACACACACACACACACACACACACACACACACACTCACAGGTACACACACATACTTCTATTTAAAATAACCAGATTTATTCTACGCAGCAGAACTTTAAATAATAGTAATAATAATAATAATAATAATAATAATACACAGAGCTAGTGCTGTTGTAGTAATTTAAGCTGGAATAACACAATTCAGACTTTCATTTTGCTCTTAACAAAGGAAAGTATTTAAAGTATTTTCAGGAAAAAATATATTGACTCATCAAAGAAGTAATTTTCTTTCTCGTGACATGTTTAACCTCCATAAGTAAAATCGCTTTCACCTACAATGTAGCATCTCCATGGATTTCACATCATGAGCCTGCAACTACTTAGTATGAAATGTGACGTGTATCACCCACCTAGCACAAAAACCCAGTAAATGGTTCACGATAGCTAAGCCTCTCAGACCTAGAAGGGTACCACTTAGGATTTGTGATCCCTCTCACTATATTTTTTATAGGTTCATAGGTAAGTACTAGGCTATCTGCCAAAGGGCATTTATAAGCCTAGCCAGAATGTGTTGGCTTTCGCCACCCCCTTAGATTAGTTCCCTGTGCCTCTGTCCAGCAGAGCCATCATTTCCCTGTTTTTCATAAAAGTCTGTTGAATGTAGCAGCATACCTTTATATTTGTGGATGTTGGAATATAACTCCAAATATCCAGTAGCCAAACAGAAAGAGATGCAGCCAGCCATGAATGCTATTAATATTTTTCCTGGATGTGACCTAGTACAAGTCACTGTTCACCTGGGCCAAACGTCACAGAAGATTTATTACTGGAAATGTAGTTACAGTGAGTCGCTTTATTCAATTTGCCAAGTGTCATCTATTTCTGCTTTGAAATAAGTGAAGAGCCCAGAACTCTTCTGTAACACTTTACCTGGTCAAAGTACATTTTTTGAAATATTACATTAAAAATTCCATATGAAATAATTTCCTTGTGTAGAGACCAAAGTAAATTTGTTTAATCTTTAAGCATTTAACCTAGTTTCTGTTAATGATTACTAGAGATGAAAAATCATGGAGTTTGACTGGCAAAGGGACACCTTCATCTAATATGTTAAGTAAGCCTTTAACGCAACATGAGGCTATGGCAGTTCTTTACAATAAAAATCAATAGTAACACACACCAGTGACTTAAAGAATAAAACACTTCAAAGGAACAGTGCGGTTTGGTTTGGCAACAAACACGTCCCCATATTTTTACACTAAAACAGATTTAACTATGTTGAATATGCTCTTTTGGTTCCGCAATATATTTGATAGAAACACTTTCTGATTTTCTCCTTCTACTGAAAACATATAAGTGATGATCACTTTAGTGAATAGTCTATGTACAAATGAAATGCTCCTGCTCGATCTGTAGCTTGAAAAACAATGCAATATCCAAACATCTAACAGGCCTTCTAAGATGAAAATTAAAGCACCTTCCTTCTATAGTAACTTAATTTATAAAATATATGACTTTATTTAACAGAAAAGAAGCTAGGAAAAAACACAAAGTGTAGCAGTCTGTGTTCAACTGCTGAAAAGAGATTTAAGGTTGTTGAATTACATTTTCCTGTTCACATTGTATTGAAGTGTAAGTTAAAAAGGAGAAAGCCAAGGGCTGAAACATTTGTTAGGTGCAACAGTCATTTATTTTTCTAACATACAGGTTATATGTGCAGCTTCACAACTGCATCCTAGCTACTTACATAACATTTTAACTTATAATTACAAACAGTACCTTATGACTTCTCAAGAAAGCCATGGGCACCTTCCCCTCTATAGAACTTTTGAGACTGTCTTTCAAGTATTTGCTTGTGGAAAGTCCTTTGAATCATAGCTAAGGATGTCATATAACAGTGCACATTAGAATAACTTTTTAAAATGAACATACTAGTAGTTCACATTGTACTTTATTTATGTTATGTTTTTGATGTAAAACCTTATTTTTGTATATATGACAACTGTATAGCCCAGCTTTTACAGATAACCCCATGCCTTACAGAACAGACAATCATAATCTAGGAACCCCCTCATAGAGTTCTGCTTTACAAATGCATGCTGACATCAGGATGCAGTCATGAATACTCTAATGTCCTGTTGTACAGCAATGAAGACATAATTCAGTTTTGATTTCTGGTGAAAGAAAATTCAGAACTGTTACAAAACATGAATTTCTCTTTTATAAAGAAGAAAACATACATACTTTAATTCTAGGTGTCATATTTCTACAAGGGAAACCCTATGATTTTTTGCTGTTGACCCTACAGATTAGCCTCAGCTGATTGTAGGTATTGAACTATGACAGGACAGCATAATGGTTACAGTGTTTACCTTACAAATGCAAGGTACAGGCTGTGATTCTCGCATGGGGTAACTGGCTAAACTTAAAATGGCCCCCAAAGGCAGTTAGCCTAGTACTAATCTATAAACCTAAACCTATAAAAGAAACTTAAAAACACAGGAAAATTTTCACAAAACTGTATGATAGAGAACTCAGAACTGCATAGAAATCAGAGATTTAAATAACTTCTTCAGTGGATTGTCAAAAAAAAAAAAGTTTGGGGGAATGGTCCAATGGAAGTGTAAATGTATTTGCAATCTGCTATGCCATGCTATAGAGGTAACTATTTAAAAAAATGCTTCATTAAAAAAAGAAGAAGCTGTGTGTTTAATTAGGGAAAAAGGTACTGAATAGGTAAAGAATATTGATACATACAGTAAGTACAGTGAAGTTAACGTGGCCCAGAGTATTTCATTTTACTGTAAAGCGGTGGATGGCATGTTTGCTAACAGACAACTAAACAAAATGTGCAGCAAAAACATTTCTGTGCTGGGCTATTACAGATAAAACTAAAATGGAGCTGTGGCATTGAAAGTCAAAGAATTAAGACTGTCCAAGATGGCAGAGAGCTAAAAAGACATGTTTCTCATCTTTACCGCCATAAGTTTTATTATATTTCTCTTATGCAACTCAGTTAATTTTTTTCTTTAATTTAAAATTTGAATTGCAGAGTTCATTAGTTGTTGTCCATTAAAAATTGCAAAGGCATTTAATTCATGGCATGCATTATAGTGTTAATCGCTTTCTAGGCAGCAGAAATTCACCATGTAGGACTTAATGGGTGTTCCGTCTTCTATATCCCTACTCTAAGGTAAAGTTTTTACTGTGCCATACCTTAAACCTCCTGAAACAGAAGCGTATGGGATACATGTAAATGACTCCCTAAGAACATTGTGTTTCAGTCTTCTGAATGCCCATTACTTTTTATATCTTTATTGATACATTCAGACCAATAAAGCCAAACCCCATTAGCTGTGGACATGCATGTTTCAGCCTTCTTATTGGCCTCGTAAGCACATCATAAGTGGATTGTTTGGCTATACTTTAGAAACAGAGGGTCTTTAAACCCAGCTAATGTCTGTAAGCATTACGGTGCCTACAAAATATCCCAACTAACATCCAGAACAAATGGTGAAAAGGTCACACAGAAAAAAACATTCAGTAAAACTACATTCAGGTCAGTAAGGCAGGATTCATTTGCATAACTCCCATGAGCATCTATTTCAAGAGGTTTAATGTATTGCATGGTAAAAACTCTAGCTTAGCTGGGTTTTTACTGCAGTTTTTATTAAATGCTTAGTTCTGTAACCTTTTTAGCATTTGGTTTGGATGTTAGTTTGGAAGAAAGGGTGGCAGTGGTCATAGATTAAGAAAGGAAATTAAATTTGGAAGATAAAATGGGTGGTAAATAATGTTTAGGACCCTTGCAGGATGATTTTAATTACAAGCCAATAATGGACAGCTAGAGATGATGGGATTGTGATTAAAATCAGTGGGCAAATGGTTTAATATTTATTTATTTATTTGACATTTGTTAACTATGATAGTCCAATTGGGTAACATAGCCTTTTCACTGGAGGCTCGGGCAGAAAAGCTCCACATTTAGACATTTAGGTGCATACACAGATAGAGTATAAATATTGCAAAAGTAATATAAGTTAGGGCTCGACACAATGCATTTAGGTACATACACACATAGATGAAAAATTCAATAGAAAAAAAAGGTCAATTACTACAAGTCTAAATTTGACTTAACAACTAGAATAATATAATCAAAATAGACAGTATTCCAAAAGAGGCTGTCTCAAATGTAAACCATAAAGTTGCAAATTCAATCCACAGCAATTCGTTTCATAAATTTTTATTTGCTCACAAAATACAATAAAGTTGAAGGATTAAGCGCTTTCATCCCATAACCAAAGACTTCATCAGAACTAGAATAATATGTCTAAGTTATTAATATGCATTGACAATATATTGCTTGTTGAGGTAGTGGTTGATAGACTTTGTGTGATGTTAACGTAAGAATAGGTTTAACCAGATTAAATAATTAGATTTACTTAGAGATAAGGAGTCATAGCATGGAAGATTAGGTAAGTTGGGAAATTAGAGGGTTTCACTGAGACAGAAAGGATGACTACATACATAGTAAGGTTAGGAGGTGGGGGAAGAAATCATGGGTAGGTTTTGTTGTTCTACTGGGGTAAGTGGGACTGCAGAGAACATGGAAGCTAACTGGTACACAGCCAGTGAAAGTGAGGATTTATAGTTTATTGTGAGGATTTATGGTTTAGGCTGAAAGAAGCATGTTCTTTGTGGTTGTTTGTTTTATGAAGGCATGCTATGGACTGTGAATCACTATAAAATTTAAGAGGAAAAATATGGAATGAAGTGGTGTGTAATGTGCATGAAAGATTTTCTGCTTCTAAATAACACGTATGATGCTTGTAGCATAAAAATGTATTATGGAATTACTTGTAAAAATCTAATAAAATAACTCAGAGAGAAATTAGCAAGGAAAAAGCAAAACAAATGTAGTTCACTAACAAGGTAAAGAAAGCAATGATATAAAACAATGGGAATGGAAAAGCATACCAAATAATAAAGAAAGAAGGAACAAAGGAATAAAAAGGGGTATGGAAGGGACCTACTCAAGTAGCAAGGCAAGCAAAACCAAACTTAGAGAAGGAACTTAGTCTAGTCTTAAATGGGGAAAAGCAGAAATGGAAGACAGAGCTCCGGAGCATCAAAAAGAATGAAAGAAAATACAGTAAATCTACCGATAGGACAGAAATTCTATATGAATTATATATAATAGTAATAACAAACATATAGTGGACCTGACATTGGGAGGAGGAGAGAAGGAGGAGGAGGAAGCACTGACAGACATGTGATGGGCATGGATACGGCAGAGGTGGTGGACATGCATCACTATTCACAAAATACAGAGAAGCTGCCAGAGAAAGAGTGCAACTGGGAGTCAGCAGAATGAAACACAAATAGACAGTCTGATAGGCTGGGATATAGCAGATACAGTTTTGATGAGAATAAAGGAAGATGCTGTGCAGGAACTAATTAACATATACCCCAGAATTCTGAAAGAATCTGAAGGAAGTTTTGGCAGAAATTTCCTCAGCCATTGGAGAGGGGCTGTCCACAGTACAAGAGCAAGGCCAGATTTTGCCAACTACAGCCCAGCTATTCTTACATTAGCAGCTTGCAAAGCAATAAAGAAAATGCAAGGGGGAAAGACTGATAGAAAATCGGAGTTCATCAGCCTGCAAAATTAATCTCAGAGTGGATGCATAGTTTGCAAAACTTACAAGTCAAACTGTAGTCAGTCCTGTAACTGGATAGCTTTGGAATTTGACAGAAGAAATCAAATGGGTGTGGTACACCTCAGCTTTAGTAAAGCTATTGTATCTACTCATCCCCACTAGACACTTACACATGCACACTAAACAGTGAATTAACAAATTATAAACTGGGAGCAGGGAAGATAACAACCAAGTGCCGCAAGGAATCCCTGACTGGAAGAAAGCAGAAGGTCAGGGGCACTATTAGCAGAGACAAAATGCTAGTTGTGTTCTACAAGGGTGAATGCTTGGATTTGTACTCATGAGAATATTCATGTTGAATATCTTTAGCAGTACTGAGTTTGAGTGCTGAAATAGACATCACTGGGCATGAAAAGGATCCAAGACTCCTAGTCATTGCAGATATGCACCATCTGGACCACAGTGAAAAGGCTGTTGTGAAAACAAACAAAACAAACAATATACTGGGATGTATCCTGAAAGAATGTATTTAAGAAATAAGACAGATAATCTTACTACTCCAAGCCAAGCAACAGCTGGAATATCATATGCAGTTCTGCTCTCTTTCCAAGGAAAAGGAGCAAGCCTTGTTAAAAGACAGTTAAGGAAAGGCACAAGCCTGTTAGTAGGTGTGGGGGGTTAAGAGGAAGAGGAAGAAGAGTACAAATAGAAGCTTACAAAATTGGATTTGTTCATCTTGAAGGAGAGCAGATAGAGAATGTGATACGGATACATAAAATAGAAAGGAAGTAGTGCAAGGAACTCAGTCTTAAGATAAACTATATGGAGGGGCAACAACTAGATTTAGGACAGCAACTTTGCTATGGACAGAAGTTGTAGTGAATGAATTGAACATGCTACCAGCAGACATAGTACATGGAGGCTCTGCTGATGTTTTTATTAAGCCACGAGACATATGATGAAGAGGAGAGATGGTTCAGGAAGAGTTAACTGCATCAAGCTAAGGGCATCAAAACAAAAGTCTGCGTGGACAAATTTACCTTTTTTTTCTGCCATGTTGTGCATGTAATACAATATGCTACACAATTTAACAGAGAAATCATGTAAAAACAGGGGAAGACAATAACATGTGAAGCACGGGAGATTCAGAAAAATTATCACTACAGTGCTACCAGGGCTTCATTGAACAGCTAGAGTAGTGCTACAGTGATAAAATGCAATTCATAGACATGCAAGGGCTACAGAAACAAAAGTACAAAGTGTCTCACAAGCAGGGCCGGATTTTCCTATAGGCTAACTAGGCTTCAGCCTAGAGCCTCAAGATCGAGAAGGGCCTACATTCAAATTGTTAGCAAAATTAAAATTACACTATTCTAAAAACAGTGAACACTAAAACACTGATCTGAAAATAAGGAGAAATTCTACGCATATGACTAATAAACAAACATAAAAATGTATTGGTTAATCAACGTCGCTCATTGGGTCTGTTCGTTTGTATATACTAGATTGCACCAAAGTATAGTTCATACGTTCACTGATTGCTATGGAAAATATTGACGTGCCTTATGCTATTAAGCTTTGGTTTGTTCTTGCATAAATAAAGTGCAGATTGGTGTAGATTGGAACAGACAAACGAACAGACCTATTGATATCCCGACGTTCGGTTATATTCGTGTTACTTCGATAATATGAAACACGTGTTAATGTTATTAGAAAAGATTCTTATTTTAGGATTGCGTACATGATCATTTGATTCTCGCCTTTTGAGTTCAGTAGGTTCAATACTTTAGTGAAGTGTTTATAGACTATTGAAAAATTTTTTTGTGACAATATCTTCATCTTATTTATGCACAATAATTAATAACTCAAATATTTTGTTCTAGATTTTAATCTAAGAATGAGTAAAAGATTTGAAAGTGGCACTTGCAAATGCAAGAAAAAGAAGCTACAAGAGTATGAGGCAAAGAAGCTAACACCGATTACTGCTTACATGCATGTGCCAACTAGTACTACTCAATTGGAAGCAATGCAGCACGTTGTATGTGAGGACATGGCCATTGCACCAACTCAAAGTGAAAATATGGAACTAATTCAAGAGCAACTTACTGAACACGAATATACAAATGAGCCACAAGAAAATAATACGAATATTCAAAATTTTTTTTCAGACACCTAATGAGAAACACCATGTTCAAGATGTTGCAAATTTAGATAGTGATGTCAAATATATGTCTACTGTAACAGATGTTGGCTTGTGGACAAATTTATCACAAAATGATGTATCATATTGGGTAGAGAAGGGCCCTTCTCAAGTTCAGTATCACTGTGGACCATTTTTAAATTTTAGGGAGAATATGATCAGTTGACCTTAATTATTAGATATGTGTCACCTGAAGACTGTTTGCCAACTGAGAGATTTTTAACTTTTCTTGAGCTAAAAGATCACTCAGGGGAAAGCATAGCTGATTTAGTATTTAACTATATCACTACTGAACTTGAAATTGATTTCAGAAAATGCCGAGGACAGTCTTATGATAATGCAGCCAATATGGCTGGTAGATACAATGGTATGCAGCAAAAAATTATCGAAAAAAACAAGTTTGCAAGATTTGTTCCATGTGCTGGTCACTCTTTAAATTGAGTAGGTCGTTCGCCTGTTGATTGTTGCCTTGATGCTGTTAATTTTTTTGGTGTTGTGAACGAAGTTTATATCTTTTTTTCGTCTTCCACAAAAAGATGGGCAGTTCTGAAATTACATTTGAAACCTCATTCTAAAGTGCCTAAATATTTATCAGACACTAGGTGGGAGGCACATGCAAAAGCTACAGAAGCTATTCTAGAAAATTACAATGATATCACCGATGCACTCAATTATTTACATTCAGATAATACAAAGGGTGATACTAGATTGAGGGCCAACAATCTTTTAGAGAAGATGGAACAATTTGAATTTGTGTTTATGCTCCATTTCTGGAATCGAATACTGAGACATTTTTCAAAAGTAAATAAAATTCTTCAAAGCCCTAATATTTTACTGAGTAGTTGTGCAGATTGGTACAGGTCACTTTTGGATATTTTACGTGGAATTAGGGAAGATTTTGATGCACTTGAGCAACAAGCAAAAAACACGTTGCCAAATACTGAATATAGAACTGCCAGAAGGATAATAAGAAGTAAAAGACAAGGGAATTATGAAAATTCATCTGACCCTGATGCCTTAGACGAACTCTCTTCAAGAGATAAATTTAGGATTAAATCATTTATTCCTATATTAGATGCACTAGAATCAAATTTAGGAAGAAGAGCTTCTGTTTATGATGATGCAGTGAAAATATTTTCCTTTCTTGCCGATCTTACATTATCAAAGGTAGAACTTCAAAGAGGTGTTGAGCTGTTAATGCAAGAATATCCAGAAGATGTCAACCAAAATCTTACTGAAGAACTATTTCATTTCCACACATATGTGAGACAAACGCATAAGCCTTCAAAAAATTCCACATTGTCGCATGCAGACTTGTATCAAATAATATTCAAAGAAAATATTCAAGTGGCCTTCCGCAATGTGGAATCAATCTTACGGCTGTTTCTCAGTTTAATAGTCACTAATTGTACTGGAGAAAGGTCATCTTCAAGACTTAAAAATATCAAAAATCAGTTAAGAAGCACAATGACCCAGACGAGGTTGTCTTCATTGAGTATTTTGTGCATCGAAAATGAGACCTTCAGAAAAATAGATTTTGATGAACTTATAGAAGAATTCTGCATGAAAAAGTTTAGAAAGAAATTCTTCTAATCTACTATTTCGTTTTAAATGTATACTTGGATTGAATCAGTTCACAAATAAAATAACTATTAACATAAAATTTAATATGATATACAATTTGATATTTTCTTTTTTGTGATCTGGATTTTGTTTGAATAAAGTTCCATTTTTGGTTTAGTTTAAGACTTAAAATTCATAATAATTCATACTTAAACTTTAAATGTGAATTATTATGAAATAAATTTATCTGAATTGAATTTGGTTTAATCTTCAATATATTTAATTTAATTTGATAGAAAATATGATCATTTTTATTACGTATTTTATTTTCGTAGTCAAAGATTTTCATTATTTGAATTTTGTTTCTTTGTAAATGTTGTGTGTTATGTTTGATTAGTTATTGTTACAAGTACTATATATGGTGCTGAGAATAAATGTCCAAATAAGTGTTCTCGACTTTATTATCCGTGCCACATTTTTATAAAGGTTAGTACCAATCACAACATGTTTCATTTAACATATTGATATATATCACAGTAATGATGTATTTTATTATCTCTCATGTAATTTACAAACTTAAAAATGGGAGGTGAAAGGGCCTCATAAGTGGAATAGCCTAGAGCCTCTTTTCATCTAAATCCAGCCCTGATAGAGCTAAATTGTTAATTAGATATTTGTTGTCTTACTGTTCTGCAAATATACAGATATAACTATATATTTTTTTGATTATAATTTGCACTGTGATTCCTCATATCTATCTCTGTTGAAATTGTCTTCCCCACCCCCCGACCTCATTTTAGTTATATAGCTTGTGTGTTAACTCAAGGTTCCCTTCATTTGCTGTTAATAGCAGCCTGCATTTAAAGTGGATTGTTGAGAGACAGCCTTAAAAGACTCTCTGCAAATATATAGAGCTGAGTATATTTCTGTATTATTCTGTATTATAGAGCTAAATTGTTAGTTAGATATCTGTTGTCTTACTGTTCTGCAAATATACAGATATCAGTATATATTTTTTTATTATAATTTGCACTGTGATTCCTCATATCTGTCTCTGTTGAAATTGTCTTTCCCACCCCCCTTCCTCATTTTAGTTATATATCTTGTGTGTTAACTCAAGGTTCCCTTCATTTGCTGTTAATAGCAGCCTGTATTTAAAGTGGATTGTTGAGAGACAGCCTTACAAGACTCTCTGCAATAATATAGAGCTGAGTATATTTCTGTATTATTCTGTATTATAGAGCTAAATTGTTACTTAGATATATGTTGTCTTACTGTTCTGCAAATATACAGATATCAGTATATATATTTTTGATTATAATTTGCACTGTGATTCCTCATATCTATCTCTGTTGAAACTGTCTTCCCCACCCCCCCTCCCTCATTTTAGTTTCTATAGCTTGTGTGTTAACTCAAGGTTCCTTTTATTTGCTGTTAATAGCAGCCTGCATTTAAAGTGGATTGTTGAGAGACAGCCTTACAAGACTCTCTGCAAATATATAGAGCTGAGTATATTTCTGTATTATTCTGTATTATAGAGCTAAATTGTTACTTAGATATCTGTTGTCTTACTGTTCTGCAAATATACAGATATCAGTATATATTTTTTTGATTATAATTTGCACTGTGATTCCTATCTGTCTCTGTTGAAATTGTCTTCCCCACCCCCCTCCCTCATTTTAGTTATATAGCTTGTGTGTTAACTCAAGGTTCCCTTCATTTGCTGTTAATAGCAGCCTGCATTTAAAGTGGATTGGTGAGAGACAGCCTTACAAGACTCTCTGCAAATATATAGAGCTGAGTATATTTCTGTATTATTCTGTATTATAGAGCTAAATTGTTACTTAGATATCTGTTGTCTTACTGTTCTGCAAATATACAGATATCAGTATATATATTTTTGATTATAATTTGCACTGTGATTCCTCATATCTATCTCTGTTGAAATTGTCTTCCCACCCCTCCCTCATTTTAGTTATATAGCTTGTGTGTTAACTCAAGGTTCCCTTCATTTGCTGTTAATAGCAGCCTGCATTTAAAGTGGATTGTTGAGAGACAGCCTTACAAGACTCTCTGCAATAATATAGAGCTGAGTATATTTCTGTATTATTCTGTATTAAAGAGCTAAATTGTTACTTAGATATCTGTTGTCTTACTGTTCTGCAAATATACAGATATCAGTATATATATTTTTGATTATAATTTGCACTGTGATTCCTCATATCTATCTCTGTTGAAACTGTCTTCCCCATCCCCCCCCTCATTTTAGTTTCTATAGCTTGTGTGTTAACTCAAGGTTCCCTTCATTTGCTGTTAATAGCAGCCTGCATTTAAAGTGGATTGTTGAGAGACAGCCTTACAAGACTCTCTGCAAATATATAGAGATGAGTATATTTCTGTATTATTCTGTATTATAGAGCTAAATTGTTACTTAGATATCTGTTGTCTTACTGTTCTGCAAATATACAGATATCAGTATATATATTTTTGATTATAATTTGCACTGTGATTTCTCATATCTATCTCTGTTGAAACTGTCTTCCCTACCCCCCTCCCTCATTTTAGTTTCTATAGCTTGTGTGTTAACTCAAGGTTCCCTTCATTTGCTGTTAATAGCAGCCTGCATTTAAAGTGGATTGTTGAGAGACAGCCTTACAAGACTCTCTGTAAATATATAGAACTGAGTATATTTATGTATTATTTTGTATTATAGAACTAAATTGTTACTTAGATATCTGTTGTCTTACTGTTCTGCAAATATACAGATATCAGTATATATATTTTTGATTATAATTTGCACTGTGATTCCTCATATCTATCTCTGTTGAAATTGTCTTCCCCACCCCCTCCCTCATTTTAGTTATATAGCTTGTGTGTTAACTCAAGGTTCCCTTCATTTGCTGTTAATAGCAGCCTGCATTTAAAGTGGATTGTTGTGAGACAGCCTTACAAGACTCTCTACAAATATATAGAGCTGAGTATATTTCTGTATTATTCTGTATTATAGAGCTAAATTGTTACTTAGATATCTGTTGTCTTACTGTTCTGCAAATATACAGATATCAGTATATATATTTTTGATTATAATTTGCACTGTGATTCCTCATATCTATCTCTGTTGAAACTGTCTTCCCCACCCTCCCTCATTTTAGTTTCTATAGCTTGTGTGTTAACTCAAGGTTCCCGTCATTTGCTGTTAATAGCAACCTGCATTTAAAGTGGATTGTTGAGAGACAGCCTTACAAGACTCTGAAAATATATAGAGCTGAGTATATTTCTGCATTATTCTGTATTATAGAGCAGCAAGCATGTTTCTCTGGTTCATTTGCATTATCCTTGCCCCCAAACTGCTATAGACTAACATGTTTCTCTGGTTTATTTGCATTAGCCTTGTCCCCAAACTGCTATATTTGCATGCTTCTTTCTCCAATGAGATCACTGTAGTACTACATACAGGATCCTTTTTGCTTGTCTTTTGCTATAGCAGTATTTGAATCTCTCCTTTATAATGTATAATACTTAATACATTCCTTCTGCACTTGATTTTAGTCATTTTTAATTTAATTGCATTTTTTTTAAATGTGTTTGGTCTAATATTGCTACATACTCAAGTGTGCCAGCTTGCCCTGCATTTTTATTGTTTTTACTGCTGTTTTAGCTGCTTTTTTGTAAAAAACAAAACAAAAAAAAAACCTGTAAGCCTGTTTCCTACCTTTCCTGTGACTAGTGTAGTCCAGATACAGATTTGCTGTATCCAGGACTGTATGTAAGCTTCTGAGCCCCCCAAGCCTTTCTGTGTTGGAGGAAAGCCCTCTAGCTTGTCAGTGGGAGTGGTAAGCACTAGGTAATCTGTCTACCACATAAGGAGTGGTTCTGGCCCAAAAATTGTAGTTATTGGCCATCTGGGCAATCTTTTCCATCTCTCTCAACTTTCTGATTTGAAAGCCTGCATTTGCACTTGTTTCTTTCCTGTAACTAGTCTAGTGCAGATACATATTCTTAGTTTTAGCACTTGAATTTGCTTATTCGTGCTCAGCACTTGTTTAGAACTTGTTATAAGCACTAAATAAGCTACTAATTATTATAGCACTCAACCTTCCTCATTACCTAGAGGAAAACAGTTTTTGCACTTACTTTCCTCACTTGTTTAGAGAAAAACAGCTCTTGTCCTCACTTTCCTCAATTATCTAGAGAAAATATTTTTTATTCAGGCATGTCCAAGGGTCAGCTCCCAGTGTTCTCTCCTGTCTAGCTGATGAATCTGGGCATCTTGGGGCAATGTAGAAATTGCCTCATGTACACCGACAACCCTCTCCTCCTACCACCCAACACTACAACCTGTGAAAGATGCACTTATCTAGCCAAACTGGAGGTAAAGATCTCTCCAACCAAGACTGAACTTGACATTCAAGAGGAGAAGGTAAACATTTGCACCACACCACACTTATCACATAGTGTCACTAAATCTACACCACCAAAATCCACACATAGAAACACAAAAATTTTCGCAGAGGCTCTCAATAATAATCTTCCCAAGCAACAGAGACCTCCACAGCAGAAACGCAAGCAACTTCCACCCCCCTAACACAACCTGAATGACACATAGCCCACAGACTTGGTGTGCCACTCAACCACAGCCAATAAGGCAAAACAACGTATCCAACACATTAGTCATAGGTGACTCTATAGTCAGGCACACTGATGTCCCACTCACCAGGCTAAACAAGGAGAAGGTTATTGTCAGCTGCCTGTCGGGAGCCAGGATCTGCCACATAACCCACACACTCAGGTCACTCCACAACAAGTACAAATATGACTCTGACATTGTCCATGTTGGTGTGAATGACCTGAGATGTACCTCCTTAGACTACATGAAAAGAGACATGGAAGATCTCTCGGATCTTATAAGCCAAGCAGGTATGACCCTAGCCCTGAGTAGCATTCTGCCATCACCCAGAATGGTACCACAGTACAAGGACAAAATGATTGACTTCAACAATTGTTACATTACATTCTGTTTCCAAATTTTTTTTGTGCAATGTATCAATGCCTTTTTAATTTTCTTGTGTACGTGGAGCTTATCTCCCCAGGCCTCCACTGAAACTGGACATATATCCAGTTAGTCTAGACCAGTCAACAAATGTAAAATAAAAATAAAAATAAATAAATTGGCTAAGCTTCTGGTGTCATTTTAAGGGGATCCAGTATCTGTCTGCTTGGGATGACATGGTCGACAGACCATGATGCTTTGCCAGAGATGGCCTGCACCTGTCACCCCTGGGATTCCAGATACTGGCTAAGGCTCTTTTTAGCAAGGTTCAAATGACAAATTCACCACTGTAACAGGAACAGGCAAGCAAAAACTGAGGGTAATGCTACTCAGTTCTAGAAGTCTAAATCTCAAAATGCACTCACTCGAGGCACTCCTTAAAATGGAGAACATCGATATCTGTGCAGTGACTGAGACCTGGTTCAAGGCTCCAGAGAGCACCCCTGTACTACCAGGCTATAACTCATACCACACTTTTTGGCCATGTAACCTGGACCGGAACATCAAAGCCAGAGGTGTGTCCATATTCATTTAGGATATCCACACCTCCAGGCTAGTTGCTCAGCATAATGCATCTGAGGTTATCCAAGTGCAACTAAATCTTGGCAAAACTGAAATCCAAATTGTAGCTTGCTAGAGATTCCCCACCATGCCCCAGAATTCCCACTCCTCTTTCCTTGATGTACTGGAAAATATTAGGGTTCAACCAAACACCCTAATAATGGGTGATTTCAACTATCCCACCATTAAAACTCCTTCACACAATGCTTTCTGGAATTCATAAACTCCAATGCCCTGGATCAACCTATCCACACCCCCACCAGGGGCAACAATATCCTAGACCTAGTCATTACCAACATGAGTGACCGGTGTTCCACACCTGAAGTCAATTCCTCGTTGGTCCATTCTGACCATAAGCTAATCACCCTTAATATCCATATCCTGCTCCCACTCCCCCATTAAGGAAACCATGGTAAAACATTTCTCCAAAGCCAACTTCATGCTTCGTAAGACAGAAGTGGTGAACTTCATGACACCCATGCAGATGGACTATACAGTTACGACTGCTGAATCCTACACAAATGCACTCTATAAGCACTTACACGAGTGCATGGATCGTGCTATCCCAAACAGAACCAAGACACTATTCTCCAAAAAAGGAAGCCAATCTGGTGGTCCCCTGCCATAAACAAACTGTACAACAGAAGGAAGAAATTGTTGCAAAAGATAGTAAAATCCCATGAGTGGAGGAGCTCCATGGTCAGCCTCAGTAAGAAGCTGAAATCCCTTATAAGATCCTCCAAAGCAAGCTACGAAAACAAAATTGACACTGATTCTAAGGACAACCACAAAGCATTCTATAGCTATGTCAAGAATCTCAATGGCAACACCCAGATCTGCTCTGAGTTACAGCACAATGTCACGAAAATTACAGAAACAACTGATATTGCCAACATCCTGGCAGATAGGTTCAGTGCTAACTTTACCCCCCCCCCCACCCCCTAAAGGGCCCATATCTATACAGGAGGAATGCAGAGTCCTTGTAATCACAACTATACAGGTAAAAGCTGCACTCTCTAAAGCCAAAAACACAGCATCCATGGGACCAGACAACCTCCCAGGCTGCATTTTACATGAGCTTCAGAACGAACTGGATCCCCACCTAAGCACCATGTTCAATCTTAGCCTCACATCAGCCTTTGTGCCCACTAAATGGCATACAGCAACAGTTATCCCACTCCACAAAGGGGGAGCCACCACTGATTCTGGGAACTATCGCCCTATTAGCCTGATGAGCCAGGTCTGCAAGGCCATGGAGCTTATCATCATGGAACTCATAAACAAAGACGTTGGTAACCTCCAAACTCTGGATCCCACCCAGTTTGGATTTGTGAAAGACAGATCATGTCTCCTGAACCTGATCAACTTCTTTGAGGCAGTCACCAAAGCCGTAGATGAGGGTAAGTTGGTTCACACAGCCTATCTTGACCTCGCCAAGGCTTTTGACACCATCCCCCATTCTGGAATTATAGCTAAACTCAATAAAATGGGTATAAATCCCTACATTACAAGATGGTTTGCCAACTGGCTCACTGACAGAATCCACACTGTAAAAGTTGCACACTCCAAATATGACTTCATACCAGTGACAAGTAGAGTACCACAGGGTTCAGTCCTGGGACCACTGCTGTTTGGTATCTACTTCTCTGAAGTACAGGCTAACACAGAAGGCCTCTGGCTAACACAGTTCACAGATGATTGCAAACTAGGATCCATAGTCAAGTCCCCAAATGATGTGGGAATCCTACAGAAGGGCCTCACTGAGACAGATGCCTGGTGTTAGAGCCATGGCCTCAAGCTCAATGCCAAAAAGTGCATTTTCATCTCCTTTGGTAAAAACTCTGTACCCATGAACTACTACATAGACATCAGTCTACTTAACACCAAATGTGTGATGAGACCTTGGGACCTAGGTGAACAATAGTCTGTCCTTTGATAGTCACATCACCACAGTAGTCAGGAAGTCCTTCTACATGGCACACCTCATCATAAAAGGGTTCTCATCCAGGAAAAAAGAGGTCATTGTTCCACTCTACTCGACACTCATTAGACCCATTATAGAGTACAGCGCCCCTTTTGGAATGTACCTCCCAAGACATCTGCAGCAGCTGGAAAGGCCACAGAAGTACCTCACAAAGAGGATTACTGACCTCAAACAGATGCCCTACACTGACCGTCTCAAAAAAAGAAATCCCAATTCCTCCGAGCTACAAGCTCTAGGGACGTAAGCCTTGTCACCACAATAAACAGGACATGCTAGAGGGATAGATTCCTGTCCCAGAGACTTCCCACACTCTGGAACAGGCTACCCATCTATGTCAAGCAAAGTTCTTCATTAGCACTCTTCAAGAAAAATCTTGATGAGTGGATGGGAAATAGGAAATTCACCCTGGGGATCACTTCTGTGTCTCTGCTCAACAGTGGTACAGGAAAATAACTTTCTTGGGTGGCATAAGCCAGGGAACCTTGTTGGCTAGGCTTACATAGGCTCTCGGGCCGATAGCCTAGTACCTACCTATGAACCTATGAACCTATGCACTGAGCAAGCCTGCCAGAAACAGGATTGTGCAGTGTATTATGTGTTTCTGAATCCTGTCTGTGGTGTGATATGTCAAGGGGAGGTGCATTTCAGCATGTTTGTTTGAATATTTTGTGAAACTGGATACAATGTTTTAGTAAACAACTTAATTTGCGAAATTAGAAGAAAACTAAAATTAAACTCCAGTGTAAAGCTATGCAGTATGCCACAACCAACATTTTGTGAAACTGCTACATTAAATATGTTAAGACAGCTTAAGGCAATGACTGGCACCCTTTTGTCAAAATTATAAAGAATGCACATAAGAAGTTTAAAGAGAAGATTCTGAGATATGCACTTATCTTGAATATCCTTCAGCACAGGCATTCCAGAGGAATGGGATACATATACTAGGTTGGAAATGGCATATTTCAAGGTCTATTCAGTTTTTATACATCACACTATAGTTTGCAGATTCATCTTATCCAGGATGCAGTTTAAGTCAAACAGCAAGGCTGCAACAAGTTAGCTCTGAATCTCATTCAGACAGTAATCATTATGGTGCAGAACTCAATACAGTACACCCTGATTTATTCAAAGAAAGGCAAATGTTAATGGAGAAAATTATGGAATAGAACAGAAAGTCATACAGATTGAAGTAGAAAATATTGTCATAGAAACTTAATTACAGACATATTTAAATCAAAATGAAGTGTTTTGGTGAAGTCTTCCATTTTGAATTCATACATCTGAAAAATAAATTGACAGCTCACTGAAATATCAGGTAGTAAAACTCAAGTGCTTTGCTCACACAATGCAAAGACAGTTTTAACTAGAGAAAACACTTTTCTTGGAAAAGATTAAAGGCAAATGAAAAAGGGAGTGGGAAAGCTAATGTGGCTAGACTGCATTATTGACATAATGAATATGAATTTTAAGGAAATTATTGGAACAATTGTTCTTAACAGGTAGGCCTGGCATGCTAAAGTCATTGAGGTCATGAAGGGTTGGATTTCAGTAAACAACTAAACAGCAGAAAATAAAGAAGAACAGACTGAACACAAAAAATGAAGATTAATTTATTTTCTATCTTCCTGCAAAGAACATTACATGGAATGTGGTAGTCTTCCATGCCAGGAAATGAACAAGAAAAGATTCATGTATTTTTTTTTTTTTTTTTGGCTTGTTGCAATTTCTTAGTTTAATAGCTGGATATATTGATTTATTGATTGGTTTTTAATTGTTGTATTTCTAATGATTATTCACACAAGATGTTACCCAATTAAAAATGAGACATTTCTAAAATGGCAAAGTATGAAAACAAATTAAATAAAATATAAAACTACTCCACTGTGGCTGCAGCAACACCATAACATATAATCTATGAAGTATTTCAATAGAAGCACTTACTCTGCATGCTTTGTTTTGTATATTTGTGAAAAAAAGCATTTTTTTTTCATGTAGCAGTTTTTGCTTTATATAAAACAGATTAAGTTGTTTAACATAACAAAATAAGTCACCAGGGGAGATAACTAAATGGGATCTAAATAAATAAAGAGACTGGGTTTAGTGTAATGCTGATCTGACTGAGGATATAAATCTGATAGAGAAACTGATTTTTGAATGATAAGTATACAAGAAAAAATAATCTGATGCACTTAATTATGTGATTGTGTTATTCCCCTACCATAACCTGATGGTATAATAGTATTGATGGAAGAGTAATACTGGTCTTTTAATATATGGAAAAAGACAATTTGTGGTTGCTCATTGTATGCTCTATGTATACAGTATAGCACTATAAATAAGACATATTTCATTTTTTTTCTCAGTTTCCACTTGCTATCTGTCACTCATCAGTCCCAATCTGGCCAATTAGTTCATTTTTCCACATCACTTGGGTAAGAGTTTACTTGGAAGGGTCATCATTTAGACAGCCCTGTGTGGCCCCTCCAATGCTATTTCTAATATTCAAACTCTGGTCACCTGGGTTACAGTCAGGGCTCCATTACTCTGTGCATGGAGCTAGGCTATTAAGAAAGATATATTTCATAGTTTGGACAAAACACTGTCTTCTCAATGCAGAAAAAACATACTATACATAATCCAATTTCTTTGAACAGAGATGGTATATTATTTATGGAGCAAGAATAGCTTGTGGATAACATTCAGTATTCTCAGATGGGAGATGCTTGCTACAGCTTAATAACTTGCTGCAAAATGAAATACTTGAAGGGATGGGAAGAAACTCTGTCCAGCATATGTAAATCACTTAATTCTGTTTTTCATTAGATATTAAATCAGCAAATTAGAATTGCTCTTGAATCTTTTTTTTTATTCTATAAATAATACATAGATGAACTAGCTCTACATTTATGTCATTGTGAAATTTTTAACATTGCAAAATGGGAAGATATAGCAATGGTTATATTATGAGTCATCATAGCCAGGATTTACGAATGCCTGCGCATCTCACTAAGCTCAAGTGCATGATAAGAAATGGCAGCCAACCTGTTTGAGATTCAGGAAACAGCAGTGCACATTACAGCAGTCTGCAAAACAAAGGTTAGCAGTTGAATATGCTAATGAGCATATAAATAGCTGAGGTACAAGCTAATGAAGCAAAAAAGCATGGCAAAGCATTTCAGAAATGTATAAAATGAGCATGAATATGTTATGCTTCCTTTAGCTCTAAATTCCAATATGCTGGAATATAGCCACAGGGAAACTGAAAAATGTTGAGTTGCCACAGCCATTACAATTGTGTGTCTGCAACAGATGAGGACTTTGTCAGGAGATTAGACAGTATGATGACCCAGAAGGTAAAACAATAAAGCATAGAACCGAAGCTGCCACAGGAAAATAGAAGTTATGTTCTTACCATAACGTTCCATGTTAGTTGTCTTCTTCTCGCCTTCTTGCTGGATGGGTTCGGAGCCGACCTCGGCTCCGCCACTCTAAAAGCTCGAGAGTTGGTTCCACCGGCTCGAGGCTCCCCTTATATCCCACAATGCTAGGCGTGAGTTACCTCAGATCTCGTTTGTAAGCTAGGCCCAGCCTAAAATAGTAGTAGAAAAAACTAGTAACAAAGTCCACCTCTATAAACAAGGGAGAAGAGAAGGGTGACCTACATCCTGAACCAGGAAATATGCACAGCTGAGCATATACCTAAAGTAAAGAGGTGGTAGAAAGAGAGGTCACAATCACAACTCCTCTAGGTCTGTCCAGGCCAGGGGGCAGGAGGGTGGGACGCAAGAAGAAGGCGAGAAGAAGACAACTAACATGGAACGTTATGGTAAGAACATAACTTCTATATGTTAAGTTGTCTATCTCGCCTTCATTCTTGCTGGATGGGACCGCGTCCCTAGCACCTTGTCCTGGGTGGCCTAACGGAACAGACTCCTGAGAACAGTGGAACCAAAGTTAGCTCTATGCCTAGAAGCTAAATCCAACTTATAATGAGAAATGAAAGTGTGAGGAGTAGCCCAAGTAGCCGCTGCACAAATGGTGTCAATAGGCAGTCTGTCTTGGAAGGCTAAAGAAGTAGCCAAAGCTCTGGTGGAATGGGCCTTAGGTTTATTAGGCAGCTTTTGGTGTCTTATGTCATATATAAGGGAAATCAAAGATGTTAGCCATCTGGATAATGATACCTTTGAAACTGAAAGCCCCTTTCTGCCTTCCGCATAGGAGACAAACAGCTGATCAGATTTCCTGAATTGTTTTGTTCTATCCAAATAGTACCTCAATTGACGATGAACATCCAGGCAGTGTAATTTTTGTTCAGACTTATTGGAATATTCTGGAAAAAAGACAGGGAGGTCAATGCTTTGATTTAGATTTGACGTCGAGACTACCTTAGGCAAAAAGGACGGGTTCGTTCGTAAGGATACCCTGTCCTTATGAAACAATAGATAAGGAGGTCGACAGCTGAGTGCTTGAAGCTCTGAAACTCTTCTAGCTGAAGTAATGGCTACCAGAAAGAGAGTTTTCCATGATAGCAATTTTAAGGAACAGGAGACTGCAGGTTCAAAAGGGGAAAGAATCAAAGAAGCAAGAACTAAATTTAGGTCCCAAGGAGAAGGAGGATTTCTTATAGGAGGTCTGAGAAGAAAAACTCCTTTCAAAAAGGCTTTGCAAAGCTTGTGGGACATCAAGGCAGATTCAGAAATACCAACATGAAAGTTAGAAATAGCTGCCAATTGAACTTTAAGAGTAGAGGGAGATGAACCTGCATGGAAGAGTTCAGCTAGAAAATCAAGGACTATTTGGATGGAAGCAGTGAAAGGATCTATGTCCCTTCCTTGAGCCCAATATGTGAAGCGTTTCCACTTACTCAAATAAATCTTCAGAGTGGAAGATTTATGGGAAGCTATCAAAATATCTCGAACAGAGTGAGATAATTGAGGAAGCCTGGCTAAGGTTGGAACTGGAGGAACCAAGCAGTGAGGTTCAGAGAGGGGAGGGAGCGATGTAACTGACCCGACTGATGGATCAAAAGATCTGGAACTAGGTCCAGATGCCACGGTCGCTCCAACAGAAATTGATGTAGAAAGGGGAACCACACCTGTCGAGGCCAGTAAGGAGCAATGAGGATCAATGAGGCCTTCTGAGCGATAGCTTTCTGTATCACTTGAGAGATTAGTGGGAAGGGAGGAAATGCATACAGAAGTCCCCGGGGCCAAACTTGGACTAGAGCGTCTCTGCTGGGTTGGCCTGGTAACGGGAATAGAGTGAAGAATTCTCTGCACTTGCTGTTTTGGGGAGTAGCAAAAAGATCGCAGCAAGGCTGACCCCACTTGAGGAAAATTTCTCTCACAACAGAGTCTTTCAGAGACCACTTGTGAGGCATGAGAATAGCTCTGCTCAACTTGTCCGCAATTTGATTGGACTTCCCGGGGATGTGCGTTGCTATCAGAAAACGCTGAGAAGAAATCGCCCATTGCCACAGTCTGAGTGCTTCTCGACACAGGGGGTATGACCTGGTTCCGCCTTGTTTGTTGATGTACCACACTACAGACATATTGTCTGTCTGGATTGCAATCGTTCCCAAGGGAAGAGAGTCTTGAAGGGCTTGCAACGCTAAAAGCACTGCTCTCATCTCCAGAACATTTATGTGCAAGTGGCATTCGTTTGGTTGCCATGTGCCCTGGACAGTCCTGCCCTGATAATGCCCCCCCACCCGATCAGAGAGGCATCCGTTGTCAGAGTAGCAACCGGAGGGGGTGGAACAAAGGGTCTTCCCAACAAGAGCTGAGGGGAAGACATCCACCACATGAGATGATTTCTGCACGCTTGCGTGATCAGAATGGTGTGAGACATTGGAAGTTGCTGGTAAGACCATTGTGTAAAAAGCATCCATTGAAGGATCCGCATGTGGAATCTGGCTAATGGAAGCAGGGGAATGGCCGCCGCCATAATTCCCAACACCTTCAGAACTAACCTGGCTTTGATTCTGTTGTTGTTGAAAAGGAGTGAAACCAGCTTGTGAATGTCTGTTATTCTCTGATGTGTTAGCCTGGCAGACATGTCTACTGTGTCTAGATTTGCGCCTATGAAAGTAATAGTACGACAAGGTGACAAAACAGACTTTTCGCAATTTATTGAAATGCCTAACTTTTGACAAATGCGAAAAGTGTAATCTCTGGCCATCAGAAGGAGATGCTTGGTGGGAGCTGTGAGGAGCCAGTCGTCCAAATATGGAAACACCTGGAATCCTTGTCGTCTCAGGTGAGAAGCTACCACTGCCATGCATTTGGTAAACACCCGGGGGGCAGTGGTGAGACCAAAGGGCAGGGCTCTGAACTGAAAATGACTGGCTCCCAGCCTGAAGCGGAGGAATCTTCTGGAGCGTCTGTTCATTTTTATGTGATAGTACGCATCCTGAAGGTCTATAGAGCACATCCAGTTTCCTTTTCCCAATAGGGGAAGGATGGACTGCAGCGTGACCATCCGAAATCTTGTTTTCTTGACTGACCTGTTCAAGATACTGAGATCCAAAATTGGTCTCCAGTCCCCTGTTTTCTTTGGAACTAAAAAGAACCTTGAGTAGATTCCGGATCCTTTCTGGTCTGCTGGAACTGGCTGAATTGCTCTTTTTGCAAGCAGCTTTGAAATTTCCAAAGCTGCAAGATCCCTTTGAGCGGGTGGAACATCTGGAAGGGATTTTTGTGATGGGATGCGAAGAAAGGGAATGGAATAGCCTTCGGAAATGATGGACTGTACCCATTTGTCTTGAGTCAGGGATAGCCAGGCTTCTGGGTACAGTGACAATCTTCCCCCGACTGCCTCCGAAGATGGGCAGCCGGGCAACACCTCAGGGATGCTGAAAGGGCTTATCAGAGAAGGTTTCCCGATTGCCCTGGTTCTGCGGACCCCCCCTGCCCCTAGGGCGACGTCTACCATTGTTATTCCCGCCTCTGCCTCTGGCGGGAAAACGACTCTGTGCGTCAGGTGAAGACCCTTGGGATTGCTTGCGGAACCACATTTTCCCACTTTTCTGACCTTTGGGGTAAGGCCTAGAAGGAGTAGAAAAACGGACTCCAACGGCAGAAAGAGTCTTGCCATCAGTCTCGCACCTAGTCAAGGTTTCTTTCACTTGAGGACCAAAAAGAGATGATCCATCAAAGGGGGAGTTAGTGAAAGACGTCTTGAAGGGGTCCGCAAAATTGCATAGCCGCATCCAGGCATGCCTACGTAAGGCCACACCTGTCCCTGTGGCCCTACTCGCTCCATCAGCCACATAAGAAATAAGGCGCATGGAGGAGTTGGTTATGGAGTTAAGGGTAGCCAGCTGAGTGTTCATCTTATCTTGAAAACCCGCAGCTGTAGGATCCTTTAACATTTCACTCGCTTCTTTAATCAAGTCCCTTTGAAGACGAGTGAAATGGCACAGGTAGTTCAGCGAACGCATAGTAAATGTCGCTGAAGAGAACATCCGCTTCCCGTACCTGTCCATGGACCTAGATTCCTTGTTAGGTGGATGGACAGGTACTGAAGGATCAGCTAGCTCCTTCTTAGTGGCAGCAGCTACCACCATAGCATCCACAGAGACTCCTTTTGTTAAGAACTGTTTGTCTGCTGGTGCGGTTATGAATTTGGAGGGTCTCCTGGGAGTGGGGTCCACTAAATCAGGAGCCGTCCATGCCTTTTTAGCAACCACCTGCATGAGGGGGTCAAAGGGGGGGGACACCCAGGAGGTGGAGGGGCGAGAGCCAAACGCCTCAAGATACACAGATTCATCCTCCGAAGGATTGAGGGCTGGCCAATTTCCCCTCTGTTTCAGGATTTCTAGAATGTCTGCAAAGGAGACATCTTCAGAAGGGGAACCCTCGGAATCATCTAAATCCGTGTCAGATGTGATGGACTCAGGTGAGTCAATGTGTTTCCTCTTACACTTCCTCTTCCGAGGGGGCCCTTCTGCCAAATCAGGAGAGGCCTCGGAAGAGGATGAAATCCCCACAGGGGGTTCCTGAGGAGTTGGCTCTCTGCGGTCCGGGATGAGGGAGAGAGTCGACTTGACCTGAGGCACTGTAGAGGAGGCCGACTGTGGAGTAGAGCCAGGCTCTAACACACTCCGCATGACCTCGAACGCACCCCTGTCAGGCAAAGCCAGAGGTCCCGCTCGAAAAGCTGAGAACCTCCCTCGGCACCGACAGTGATGGCTCGAGGCCGATGTCGGAGCCGAACTCACCAGCGCCGGCACCGAGAGGGAGAGGGGTCGGACAAGGGTCCGATGCCACTCACCCCCTCGGAGCCGATGAAGGAAGTTCGGCGCCGAGATTCTTCCAAGGAAGAAATCGGAGCCGACGACGGAGCCGAAGACAATTGTATCGGCTCTGACGCTACCACCGTCTCGGTTCCGACACGACCCGGCTCCAAGCTCAGTAGAGTCGAAGGAGGAATATATTGATGGACAGGGGCAGGCATCGACTGATGAGTCGGGCTCTGAAGCATCTGGGCCAGTGCCTCGGACTTAAGAAGTCGACTCACTACCCTCTGAAGGTCATGATCCGACAGCCTCGATGACCTAGAGGAGTGAGATCTATGGCTCCGTTCAGACAGCAGGGGAGAACCTGGAGCCGAATGAACGGAGCCAAGGGATGGTGACCTGGACCTCTTCCTAGTTGTCGGCTCCGAAGGCCTGGTCGGAGCCGACACGGGAATTTCTAATACCTCGGCTCCAGCCGGAGCCGAGGGAACCACAGAAACTGTGGACTGAGACTCATCGGCTCCAGCCGGAGCCGATACAGATGGAGGTTTAGAAGCCTTAGGTCTCGGCTCAGACGCTGGAGCCGAGGACCTAGATGCCTTAGAGGGCTTCCCTGAAGACACAGTAAGGGAATCCTCTGGCTTGAGCAAACCTCTTAATATCAATTTATTTTTTCTTTCCTGCAGGACCCTGGGGCTGAAGCCATGGCAAACAGCACAGGAGTCCTGCAGGTGCAAAGGTCCCAGGCAGTAGACACGAAGTGTGACCGTCTGTCAGAGACATTTTCTGACAGCACGCATCACACTTCTTGAATCCTGAGACCTTTGCTTCTTTTGACATTCCCAAAGTGCAATCAAACACACAGTCAAACACACACTGATTACACCCTGTCTAGTTTAGCTTAAAATAAAACTACTAGCTAGGTTTTAAATTAAGAAAATAACACACACACACCCACTAGGGAAGGAAGAAGGCCTGTAGGCCTGAGGGAAGAACTTAAAGTTCTTGTGGGGAAAAAAACGGAATTTTAAGAAAAAAGGGATAAGAATTCCTCTATACTAAGGGAAATAAGTATAAGATAAAAAATAAAGGGGCTTAAAGTACACTAACTTTAACAAGTAAGTCACTTACCAAGAACCGGTAGAAAACCAACACCTCGATAGCTGTAGCGGCAAACGAGATCTGAGGTAACTCACGTCTAGCATTGTGGGATATAAGGGAAGCCTCGAGCCGGTGGAACCAACTCTCGAGCTTTTAGAGTGGCCGAGGTCGGCTCCGAACCCATCCAGCAAGAATGAAGGCGAGATAGACAACTTAACATCAGAAGTTTAATCCACAAGTCACAAACAGTTCACATAAACGCCTCCAAATACACAGTACTTTGTCAGAAGAAGCAAATGTGAATGATCAATATTTCATGAATACATTGTACAGTACATAAACAGAAGTAATCAGCAAGTCAAATTCAATTATATACCTATATAGGAATAACATTATAATAGTAAATATAGCCATAATTAACCGGGGGGGGGGGGTAGTGCAGACAGGTATACTTATGTAACAACATAAACATCAGTATGCAGTTAGTGAGCAGCATCGGAGAAGGTAAACAATGCTAACAATGATACAAACACTGAAATATCCCATATGAAACACCCTCACCCCAAAAATGTGTAAACTACAGAATGAAACAAACAGCATATGCAAGAATATGCACCTACAGCAGAAAATAAAAATCAGAAGCAAACGAGTAGTCAGCAATGTAATAAAAACATACATAGCTCATTCAAATCATTGAAAGGCTGACTTTTAAGCATTTGTTATAGAACTCTGTGCACAAGAATGTATGCATTTCCTGACCTCTATGAAATGTATCAGTTTCAACAAAATCATTTAAAACTGAAGTTTAATCGCCCACATTGTAATACTTATCAACATAGTAAAAGAAGCAAGTATATCTATTGAACAATACATACCTTAGAAAATCACCAATAATAGCACCTGTAATTATAATCAAAACTGTTGTCACCATTTGGTTTGTCAGGATGTGGGTAACAAGGCAGTCTTCCCTAGTACAACTGAAGTCCTGTAAATCCACATCCTGCTTATATAGTGTTGATAAAGCCCCTGAGCATGTTGAATATGTTAATTAGGTCTCAACTCATTATCATTCCTGAATCACTCCATCTGCTCGATGTGTTAGGCATGCAAACATGGAGTTAGTTCCATCACAATGACATGCGTACTCCTGAGCAGTACAAGAGTGAGTATTAAGAGTTTTGACTAGGTAATGCCTTTCCAAGTGTGTCTCATTAGCAGTTTTGGCCATTCAATTACTTGTTTAGTATTTCTGCTAAAGAGAAGTACACTTACAGAATGTGTGTAAAAAAAAAAAGCCTTACCATGAAGGTTTGGTTTATATATTTTTGAATTAGGTGAGAACCTTAAAACTTAGTTTGGTTAACATTTTCCAAGAAAATTTGGTGCCTCTGATGACAAAGTGACTGCAAACCATATCATATATACAATTTAGAAAAACAGAAAAAAAAGACCAAATCATACTCATCACAAAAATGTAATACATTCATAGTAAAGGCAATGCAATGAAGTAATCCGCAAAAATGAAAATCCAATTATCTTCTTTTGCAGACAGTTGTTTGTAACTTTCCATGCTTTACTGTCCTCACTTCTGCAAGGATTACAGTCACACAAAATGTTGCTATGACAGGACAAATAACAACTTTAAGATAGCATGGATATAGTGCAAAGTAAATGTAAATGTCACATTTACAGTGTTGACCACATGTGCTTGATCTTCTCCACCTTTGTTTGCAAATGTTCCTGTGGTAAAAGCTGTTCATCACGTCAATGTTTCATTGTACGAGGATTCAAATCTAGTGAATGTATTGCATTTCTTCAGGTAGGGATCCTTAATCTTAACATTTTACTTGTATAAGGCCACAGACTTGAGAAATCATCACACTGATTTATAAATAAAGTATCTTTTTTGACTTCATCTTTTGGGCAGCAGTTGGCATTGTGTGTCAGTGCCAGTCAGATATGGCCTTCACTAAGAACTCAGAATGTAATTAATTTCACATGCCCAAATACTTAGCCAAGAGTTGCACAAATTAGACTGTTGTGGTGCACATTAGTCAGCACTTTGGACAGTACTGAATGATGAAAATACACCTGTTATACAAGTTTTTCAAAGGTCTAACATGTTAGTGAATTATATTCTGACTGACAGCACAACCAGTGCAGGGTTTGAATCCACATTAAGGATATTTAACCTTCATGGGGCATAATATATATATATATATATACATACATATATATATATATATATATATATATATATATATATATATATATATATATATATTATACACAGTGGATATAAAAAGTGTACACAACCCTGTTAAAATGCCAGGTTTTTGTGATATAAACAAATGAGACCACAGTAAATCATTTCAAAACTTTTCCCACCTTTAATGTGACCTATAACCTGTACAGTCCAATTGAAAAACAAACAAATCTGTTAGGGGAAATATATAAAAAATAAAAATGTACAATAAGATGGTTGCATAAGTGTGCACACCCTTAAACTAATAGTTTGTTGAAGCACCTTTTGATTTAATTACAGCATCTTGGGTAGGAGTCTATCAGCATGGCACATATTGACTTGGCAATATTTGCCTACTCTTCCTTGGAAAATCTCTCCAAATCTGTCAGATTGCAAGGGCATCTCTTGTGCACAGCCCTCTTCAGGTCACTCCACATATTTTCTATTGGATTTAGGACTGGGTTCTGGCTGGGCTATTCCAAAACTTTAATTTTCTTCTGGTGAAGCCATTCTTTTGTTGATTGGGATGCATGCTTGCAGTCATTATCATGTTGAAAGGTGAAATTCCTCTTCATTTTCATCTTTCTAGCAGATGCCTGAAGGTTTTGGGTCAGAAGTGACTGTTATTTGGAACTGTTCATAATTCCTTCCACCTTGACTAAAGCCCCAGTTTCAGCTGAAGAAAAGCAACCCCAAAGCATGCTACTGCCACCACCATGCTTCACCATGGGGATGGTGTTCTTTTGGTGATGCGAAGTGATGTTTTTGTGCCAAACGTACCTTGTGGAATTGTGGCCAAAAAGTTCAGACTTGGTCTCATCAGACCATAACACATTTTCCTACATGCTTTTGGGAAACAATGCATTGTTTTACAAATTTTAGCTGGGCTGGATATTCTTCTGTGTAAAAAAAAGATTCTGTCTTGCACCCCTAACCCATAGTCCAGACATATGGAGAATATGGGAGATTGTTGTCACATGTAGTATGGGTAGCCACAGTGGTGTAGCGGTTAGCGTTGCTGCCTCACAGCAAGAGGTTCTCCAGTTCAATTCTTGGCTGGGGTGCCTTCTGTGTGGAGTCTGTATGTCCCCCCTGTGGTCGCGTGGGCTTCCTCCGGGTGCTCCGGTTTCCTCCCACATCCCAAAGACATGCAGTAGGTGGATTGGACATTCTAAATTGGCCCTAGGTGTGAGTGTGTGCATGTGTGTGCCTTCTGTGGAAAGTTGGGCACCGGGCTGGCAACTCGACACTGTAAAACTCCACTGCCAATCATGAGCGGACAGATGATCCGCTGTGGTGACCCCTAACCAGGAAAAGCTGAAAGAAGAAGAAATTGTCACATGTAGTACACAACCAGTACTTACCAGAAATTCCTGCAGCTCCTTCAGTGTTGCTGTAGATCTCTTGGCAGCCTCCCTGATCAGCTTTGTCTTGTCTTTTCATCAATTTTGGAGTGACATCCAGTTCTTTGCAGCGTCATCGTTGTCCCATATTTTCTCCACTTTTTGATGACTGTCTTCACTTTGTTCCATGGTAGATCCAATGCTGTGGAAATTTTTTTGTACCCTTCTCCTGACTGATACCTTTCAACAATGAGATCCCTTTGATGCTTTGTAAGCTCTCTGCGAACCATGGCTTTTGCTTTAGCAGGCAACTGAGTAAATGTCAGGAAAATCCTACTAGGACAGCTGAACTTTATTCGGGGTTAATCAGAGTCTCTTTAATTGATGGCAGGTGTGTACCCAAGAAGACTGAATGTTGTAATTAAATCAAAAAGTGCTTCAACAAAGTATTAGTTTAAGGGTGTGCACACTTATACAACCAGCTTATTGTACATTTTTTATTTTTTATATTTTTTCCCCCTAACAGATTTGTTTGTTTTTCAATTGAATTGTACGGGTTATAGGTCACATTAAAGGTGGGAAAAGTTTTGAAATGATTTACCCCAGGATTCATTAAGCTCCATGCAGGAATAGTGCTATTCCTGCATGGAGTGGATCATGGCCGTGTAGAGCAGCAGCGTGCCTAGCATATTAATGAAGGCACACTGCTGTATGCTCTACATAGACATGATCCATGTAGGAGGACAGGGGGCATGTCAGTGCAGTGCATGGACACTAAACACACCCCCTGCCCTCAGAAAGTGCCTTACAGCCCTTTCTAAGCTGTATTGTCATAATATTAAAGTGTAACTCTAATATTATACCAGTATTTCAGTGAAATAAATAATTTCAGTGTCCACAGACACTGAAGAAAAACCAACAAACAGGAAAGCAATACAGGGGGGGGTATCACAGCTTCTGTGATGCACACCCTGTATTTCTAAAGTGCTGTATGGCACTTTGGCATTCTGCCAAAGCAGGAAATGTGTGAAAATGCACACTGTACCTTTCAACCGTACAGATTTTCACAGAATGTCCAGATCTACATACCTCTCAACTTCTTAATGCCAGAAATCTGGACAAAGCTCGATGAAATGGGGGGGGGGGCAAATAGGGACATATTTTAAATATTGCCCTTATTAAGGTGCTAGAGAGTAACAGGGTTCATTTTAACATTCTGAAGGATTTGAAGTCTGAAACTCAATGTTATGCCATTATTTAGTGACTTCAATCCCGAGATCATCCTCGTGACTTGCCAGGAAAAAGGAGGAGCAGGCCAAAAATATGAGCCAGAAATCTGGACATTCTGTGAAACTTTGTACATTTGAGAGGTATGCAGATCTGTGCCCCAAATTCATGGTCCACAGTCCAGAACATGATGGTGATCTGGCAAGTTAGTGTAAAAGCATTAAAAGTGAAGTGGAAAATAATGAGAGACATTTGAGTTCCAGACATGATACCCTTCAGAAAAGTCATGCAACATCAAAGCCTGTTAGTCTGTCAATTTTCTAAGTTTGTAAGAGCAATACACAGATAATGGTGCAGAAAGTAATGTACAACCCCTAAAGTAAATAAAAATAAAACACATATGTACTTTTTTTTTCTGTCTGCAATAAAGTTTAAGCATAACTGAGCAGGAGTGCGCGTCGCGCAGCTATGCTCAGCCTAGCTTACACATCCCAATGAGCTAAATAGAAATATATGGCTAAAGCAGTGTGAAGTGAAATAGCATAGTGATTAGAGCTTTTGCTTACCGAGCAGGTATTTGTGGTTTGAGTCTTCATTCAGTCCATTCATTTTTATCTGTTGAAAAAGCACAAAAATATATTTAATTATTAGTAGGTGGTGAATAATATATATATATATATATATATATATATATATTTGTTAACCAGGGTAGTGTAGCAGATCCAAATGTGAGGTGTCAGTGTAGTACAGATGTAAAACCCTCATATAAACACAATTGTCCTATGCAACATAGCCACAAAAGAATGTATTGTAATGAAAGCACATAGGGGGATGTAATGAAGGTAAACATACATATCATAATATGTCATTTATGAGGAATCAACCCCACAATGCTGATAGTCTGTAAAAGGAAAGTTGAACAATACTAACTTGTGCTCAACTATATTTAGACAGTATAAGCATTGCTGAAATGTAAATTCTAAGCAAGAAGCAGCGTAACTAAGTGGATTTGTGCTCTGATAAGCAGTGCTTATTATCTATCCCTCTAAGCAGTACTCGTACTAGATAAGTGGGTTTGCCCAGCCCAGTTTAAAATCCGCGTTTGCATGGCTTTGCGCGGTTGTGCGCATAGCGCAGTGCCAGTTAAACAAGGTTAAACGTTTTCTGACTCCACCAAGTCTGCTCTTCAAATTTTCCCTTAAGGAAGCTCTATTCTTAGTATAACCAGACTACTCACTGTAGTATAAGCCTAGCACTTGTTCTCAATACTTCTCTACTAAGTAAGCACTCTCGTACTAAGTAAAGCACTACATCTACTTACCACCCCTGTGAATATCCACTTCCCTTAAAGGTACAGCACTCCCTTATACTGTTCTAGCATGTCGAGTGGTAGATTACTGGTGTCGTCTCCAGTTCAGCTGGTCAATCTGGGTATCTTGAGACAATGCTACAATTGTCTCATGTACACAGACAACCCTCTCCTCCTCCCAACAAACACAAATACATGTGAGAGATGCAACTATTTAGTCAAACTGGAGGCTGAACTTTCTCAACTCAGGGCTGGCATGACCAGACAGGAGGAGATGGCAACCACACACACAACAATCCCAGTCCCACATAGACCTAACACAACTGCAAACCAAACACATAAAAACACAAAGACATACTCGGAGGCTCTAATAAAAAACTTACCAAAACAAAAGAGGCTCCCAAATCAGACATCCAAAAATCCACCACCTCAAAACAAAACACATGCAACACATACTTCAATAAATCAGTGTGTCGACCAATCACAGCCCTTAAGGCCAAACACCTTGCCTGATACACTAGTAATAGGTGACTCCATAGTCAGACACACTGATGTCCCACTGACCAGGCTGAACAAGGAGAAGGTGACTGTGAGCTGTCTATCGGGAGCTAGGATCCGCCACATAACACACGCACTCAGGTCACTCCAAAGCAAGTACAAATATGACTCCGTCATTGTCCATGCTGGTGTGAATGACCTGAGACGTACCTCCCTGGATTACATGAAAAGAGACATAGAGGAGCTCTCTGATTATGTAGCCCAGGCTGGTATGACCCTGACCCTGAGCAGCATCTTGCCCTCACCAAGAATGATACCACAATACAAAGACAAGATGATCAGCTTTAACAATTGGCTCAAGTACTGGTGTCATTCTAATGGGATCCAATGTCTGTCTGCCTGGGATGATATGTTGGACAAGCCACGCTGCTTCGCAAGGGATGGCTTACACCTATCACCACTGGGCTTCCGGATATTGGCTAAGGCTCTTGCCACCCCCATAGTGCCTTTTTTAGGCAAGGCTCAAAAGACAAACCCACCTCCTTAGAAAGCAAAATGGAAAAACTAAGGGTAATGCTGCTCAACGCCAGAAGTCTAAATCTCAAGATGCAGGCACTTGATGCACTCCTCAGCATGGAGAACATCGACGTCTGTGCAGTAACTGAAACCTGGTTCAAGGCTCCTGAGAGCACCCCAGCGCTACCAGGCTATACCTCGTATCATGCGTTTCGACCCCAAAACCTGGGCCAAACCACAAAAGGAAGGGGAGTGTCCATATTCATAAAGGACACCCACACCTCCAGGTTAGTAGCAACACATGAAGCATCAGAGACCATACAGGTGCAACTAACCACAGGCAAAACTGCTATACAACTGGTAGCATGTTACAGACCACCCTCCCAATCTCAAGAACCCCACTCAGCCTTCTTGAAGACATTGGAGGATATGAATGTATCACAAAATACCATCATACTGGGAGACTTCAACTACCCAAACATAGATTGGGTACATTATTATAGCCCTAATATCCTAGCCCAAAGGTTCCTGGAATTCATAAATTCAAATGCACTGGAACAACTAGTCACCTCTCCCACTAGGAGAGATAATATACTAGACCTGATCATCACAAACATGGGGACAAAATGCTCCACACCAGAAGTATACCCCTTACTAGTGAGATCTGACCACAAACTAATCACCCTGGATATACATATCCCACCTCCACCCCCAGCACAAAAGACCACAGTGAAAAACTTCTCAAAAGCAGACTTCACTCTTCTTAAGACTGAGATGGTATCCTTTAAGCCCACTGTGCCTGTGGATACCACATCCCACAATGCCGAATCCTTCACAAATGCTTTCTATGGACATCTCCAAGAATGCATGGATCATGCAATCCCAAACAAATCCAAGTCCCTCTCCACTAAATGTAAGCGTCCTGTCTGGTGGACCTCAGCCATAAACAAATTGTATAAGAAAAGAAGGAAGCTACTGCATGTCAGAGCAAAATCCCATGAAGGGAAGACATCTCTGATCAACATTAGCAGAAAACTATGTTCTCTCATAAAAACATCCAAGGCAAACTTTGAGAGAAAAATCGCTAAGGACAGTAAAGATAACCACAAAGCCTTCTTCAGCTATGTTAGAAACCTGGGCGGAAACCCTCAGATATGCTCAGAGTTGGTTCACAACAACAAAAAATACACTGAACCCACAGACATTGCCAACATTCTGGCTGACAGGTTCAGTGCAAATGTCTCCCCTCCTTCACCCCCAAAAGAAGAAATACTTATCCCAGCTGAATGTAATCTCCCTGTCATCTCAGATGTCCAAGTGAGAACCTCCCTAAACAAAGCAAAAAACACAGCATCAATGGGACCTGACAGTATCCCGGGGTGCGTGTTACGTGAACTCCAAGAGGAGCTAAACCCACACATAAAAATGCTATTTAACCTTAGCCTTACTTCGGGATATGTAACTGAACACTGGAGTACAGCAACAGTGGTCCCACTCCACAAGGGGGGTGCCTCTACAGACCCTGGAAACTACTGCCCCATAAGCTTAACTAGCCTGGTCTACAAAGCTATGGAAAGAATCATTATGGAACTCATAAACAGAGACATAGGGGACCTACAGACACTTGATCCCACCCAGTTCGGCTTTGTAAACGGCAGATCCTGCCTTTTAAACTTGGTTGACTTTTTTGAAAAGTCACTAGACCATTGATGAGGGCAAAGCAGTCCATACAGCATACCTGGGCTTGGTTAAGGCCTTCGACACAATACCCCACTCAGGCATCATAGATAATCTAAACAGCTTAAAAGTAAACCCTTACGTCACTAGATGGGTTGCAAACTGGCTAAAGGACAGAACCCATAAAGTTAAAATCGCTGGAGCAATGTCAGACTCAAAGCCAGTCACAAGTGGTGTCCCACAGGCATCTGTCCTGGGACCCCTTTTGTTCAGCATTTATTTCTCAGATGTTAAAGCAAACATGGGAGGGCTGTGGCTGACAATGTTCGCAGATGACTGCAAACTAGGCGCCATAGTCGATACACCAGCAGACACACACATCCTACAAAAAGGCCTCACTGAAACGGACAACTGGTGCAGTCACGGCCTTAAACTAAATGCCAAAAATGTATAGTCATCCCTTTGGAAAAACAAAGTACCCACAAATTATCACATAGACAGCAACCCACTGAGTATGGAAAAAGTAATCAGAGACCTAGGGACCCAAGTAGACAGCGACCTCTCATTTGACACCCACATTGCCAAAGTGGTTAGAAAAACATTCTACCTTGCACACCTCATCATGAAGGGATTCACATCCAGATCCAAGGATGTCATTGTACCCCTATATTCCTCCCTCATCAGACCCATGATTGAGTACAATGCCCCATTTGGTATGTACCTCACCCGGCATTTGCAACAGCTGGAGAGACCACAAAAGTACCTCACCAAAAGGATCAAGGGTCTCCAACATATGTCTTATTCTGCCAGACTAAAGAAACTTCAGCTCTATTCAGTAGCATACCACCTGCTCAGAGGTGATCTCTGCCTGACTTACAAGGCCATGTCCAATCAGGATCTGATGGACATGCTCCACCTCAAAAAATCCAAATCCATCAGGACCACGAGAGCTAAAGACTTAAACCTCGGCACAAGTATGAATAGGGCATGCTGGAGGGATAGATTCATAACCCAGAGGCTTCCCATGCTTTGGAACAGGATCCCAGTTCATGTTAGGCAGAGCCCATCACTGACTCTCTTCAAGAGAAATCTTGATGAGTGGATGGGAGATCGTAAGTTTACCCCAGGGGTCACATCTGTGTCACTGCTAGACAGGGGCACAGTAAACTAATTCTATTATATAAGGGGACCTTCATTGTGTCACTACTAGACAGAGGCACAGTATTCTAGATTTATTCTGTACATTTTTGTACCATTTCATGGGGTGGCAAAAGCCACATCACTATGGCTAGGCTTACAAATGCCCCAGGGCAGATAGCCAAGTACTATACTATGAAACTATGAAACTTAGCTTAGGTTAGCATTTTCAAAACCGTCCAAACATGGCAAAGGATGGGAAATCAGCTGTATTTAAACCTTACAGGTGGTAATACAGCTCATAACTGGTTGTAGCTCCCCACTGTAGGCACTATGGCTGGTGTTGGTGAGGTTGTGTGCTTTCGAGCACAGCATTGGGGCATACAGGAGTCCAAGGTCATGGTAGGACTCTGTTAAAAATCATAATGTGAGACTGCTGCAGGACCAGTACCAGGGCTCCCAATACAAAGCGGAGGCCTGGGAAAGTCTCGCCCTTGATCTCACCAGTGCCACTGGCATCCCTCTGACTGGTGATCAGGTCCCGCACCACTATGCCAACTAGAAGCAGAGGAAGAGGGAGTTCTTGGACCAGTGGGTCCAAGAAGCACGGCAGAGAAATGATGTCCCAGGCATGTATAAGTATTCATATCAATAACTGTTTACCAAAGTCCAGCCTGTGTATGTGATGGATAGGTATGCATAAATGTTTCTCTATCTTCTTACAGCTCCAGCTGAGCAGGCTGTGAACCAGTAACACATGCAAACAGGTTGCAAAGGCTGCATTGCGAGGTTGGTGAGTAACAATCTAGCTTGTAGTAGTCATAGCAAATAAATATAAAGGAATAGAATGTCACCTTGCAGTATTAAAATGGGTATGGTTTGTACTGAATAAACCAGACAACATTACAGTAATAGTCTCATATATATTATATATAAATAAAACTGTAACTGCCTGTCAATAAAATTCAAAACCCTGGACTGGTTGTGTTTACTCTGGTATTGTATGAATTGAAATATGTACAGGTTATGCACAGCAACTATAGCTCTGAAAGCATTAAACAATCAAGTCTCATCTGCCAAACTTAGTGCCTCTGGAAGACATGAGATTAACTGATATGAAATGTTACATGCACCAAGAACAGATATCTGAATAGTAATGTTGTGTTAACCACTGTTTTCCACACTGTGCTATGTCAAAAAGTATGTATAGGAATGTATGTATAAGAATGTCATAATTACAAATTCAGATTGTACAACCAAGAGAGAATTAGACAGAAAACTTTCAAAGAAAGGACATGAGTTTCTCAATAGCTTGTTCTGATGAAACACAAACTTGTTGCATTTTTTGCACAAACAGCCACAGCTCAAATCCCGGGAGTAGTAGTAAGCTGTATGCATAATTTCACCTAGAATTTGGTGAATATGTGTAGAAACAGTCAGGTAGTGTTAACAGAAATCTCCTTCACAGGTCTGCCAGGTAAGAGAACGTATAAAGTAGCCATAAGATGGCTGTAGTTATACTGTGTCCAACACCTACGGTCCAACCAGAAGGCTGCAAATTACAGCAAGATAAGTACATACACCAAGTGGTCTCCCCCAAGAAATGTTCAAAATTGTCATGCTGTCACAACTACTGGTCCCTGCTGGCAACAACCAGGGTGACTGATAGAAATCAAGGCAGAGTATGGCAGTAGCACACACACACACAGTATGAGTGCACATATGTGCACTCATACTGTGTGTGTGCACTCGTATGTGCACACACACACACACACACACACACACACACACACAGACACACACACACAGACACACACACACAGACACACACACACACACACACACACACACACACACACACACACACACACACACACACACACACACAGTATGAGTGCACATATGTAACCTTGACTATATGAATATGGGTAGAAACAGTCAGGTAGTGTTAGAAATTTCCTCCACAGCTCTGCCAGATAGAGAAGGTATAAAGTGGCAATAAGAGGGCTGTAGTTATACTGTGTTCAACACCCATGGTCCAACCCCAAGGCTGCAAATGACAGCAAGATAAGTACATACACCAAGTGGGTCTCCCCCAAGAAATCTTCAAACTTGTCATGCTGTCACAGCTATTGGTCCCTGCTGCCAATAACCAGGGTGACCAATAGAAATCAAGGCAGAGTATGGAACTGGCATACACACACACACACACACACACACACACACACACACACACACACACACACACACACACACATACACACACACAGTATGAGTGCACATATGTAACCCTGGCAATGTGAATATGGGGAGAAACAGTCAGGTAGTGTTAACAGAAATCTCCTCCACAGGTCTGCCAGGTAAGAAAAGGTATAAAGTAGCTATAAGAAGGCTGTAATTATACACTGTGTACAAACATACCACTGCCCAACCCAAGGCCATAGGTTGTTGTAATACTACCTGTAGAGTAATGATAAGAACAATGATCATTAACACAAGAATCTACATTTGTTAATTGACATTGCTGTCTCTCCCCCACCTTATCTTCACCAATACTCTAAAGGAATGGGTATATTTTTCACAAAACCTACCATCGGGACATGTGTCCTATTGTGCTACAAATGTTGAAATGTTTTCCAATTAATGTTCCCTGTTCAAATACTATCATTGGTGGCCTGTTGCTATCAATATAACCTGCACGCCGGTGTAATGCCCACAGTGATTCCATATATACATGTGTTCTGTTTGCTATGCAAATGTTCCATATCTGCTGTTTTGGGTTAATGGGAATACTCATGCATGCTGTTATAACTAATCCTGGAATTTGTTTACCATTACTAACCAACATATGTTCTAAAATTGCAACACCATAGCATGTCTGGAAAGGCTGATCCCAGCGGATCCGCCTCTCCCACATCATCTGGCATGTTCCCCTGGGGGAAGGGGTGCAGACAGGATCCTGTCACCCAAAGCCAGGTCCCGGGTCTGGTGCATAGCAAGCTCTGCAAAGAATTGGGAGGTCTGCTTGAGGCCCGTGTGGTACATTTAGAGGGTCAGCCTGCCCCTCCTGCTCAGCCCCCAGCATAGCCACCTTTGGGGCCATGAAGGTGCAGTGGTGACTGCCCATGGGTGGGGATCTCAGTCCCACTATATCCATTTGAGGGCTCATGTACTTCTGATTACCAAACACCTCTCCTCGTCCAAGGTATTTACCCCCCACATGTGTCATATACTGCCTCTGTATGCTGTCTAGTTTGTCTTATCTGTCTTCCTACCCAACCTACCTCCCCAAATATACCTACTATCCTTCCCCAACATCTCAGTCTCACCTTAGAAAAAAAAAAGGGCAATCTGTTCCCAAAACAAATGTCGCCCCATACATAGCTGCCCATTTGACACACTTTCCCACTGGACACATGTATTCTGGTCTAAATGGCTTCACAACACATTATTGTTCCCTCACCCCTCTCTCAGGGGTTTGAGTATCCAAATCTAACTCAAATTCAGTATATATGCACAGCTGTTGCTGTAGATGAAATGGACAGCTATGGACCTTCCCTACACCCATCCCGCACATCCCTAGCTATCTTTCATATTGTTTTTCCCTCTTTGTTCCCCCTTTTCACCATTTTCCTATCACCCCTTTTTTCTTTGTTTTTAAAGAAATTAACGCAGGGGTAAACAGGAAAAAGCAGTAATAAGTGGTAGTAAGCTTGTTTGCATGGTGCTAAGCAATGCTTACACAGATTAAGTACTTTAAGGCTAACTCTGTAAGCATACTTAACCGGAAGTTAGCATTGCTACCACTGGGCAAAACTGCGGAAACCCGCTTACAACTGCTTAAAAGTGCCTTAATTACTCTGCATCCAGCAGCCCTTGTTCTGTCCAGCAACAAAATAACCAGCCCTTGCAAGTCTCATATCCAGGACTCTGCACACCATAGCCACAGTAATCCACCTCTAAGCCATCTGAGCTGGAAATATGTTTGATGTTTCTTCAAACATATCATTTAGTAGAGTCATTCAGCAGTAGGGAAAAGGTTTGTTAAAATTAGTCAAGCTTTGTACGTTAATATATTTATAAATGTATATGTGTATTGAGCTGCATATATATATATATATATATATATATATATATATATATATATATATATATATGTACATATATATATATAATATATATATATATATATATATATATATATATATATATATATATATATATATATATGTAAATAAATACGTACATATATATGAATATTTCTTTATGTACCTAAAACAAAATATATCGATATCTATGTATATATATATATATATATATATATATATATATATATATATATATATATATATATATATATATATATATATATATATATATATATATATATATATATATATATATATATATATATATATATATATATATATATATATATATATATATATATATATATATATATATATATATATATATATATATATATATATATATATATATATATATATATATATATATATATGTGTGTGTGTGTGTGTGTGTGTGTGTGTGTGTGTAGTGCAGTCGGACAACAGATATATACTCTGAACCTCTTACTGCAACAAATCTGTCTGAAGGCTGTCAAAATGGGGATCAATGGGCCAAACTAGGGACTTCTCTTAAATATTGCCCTTATTGCTCCCTCCCCAGCAGCAACTGTTCTGTCTTGCAACAAGATAACAAGCCCTATCAAGTCTTGAACCCAGGACCCTGTAAGTTACAATCAAGGCAATGTACCATTACACCATCGGCACTCTGTAAAATAATGATGATTTTCCAAACATATCAGTTAGTACAGTCATTCAACAGTAGGGAAAGGAGTCTATAGAATCATTCAGGTTCTCTATATATACATGTATATATGTATGGCAATGCATATATGTGGACAAATCTCTACATTATATATATATATATATATATATATATATATATATATATATATATATATATATATATATATATATATATATATATATATATGCATATATATAGCAAGAGAGAGAGAGAGATACATCTAAATTTATATCTACATTTATGCATACACACATATATATAAAAGGTGAATACATGAATACAGAATACATATATCTATCTATATATATATATATATATATATATATACACACACATACATGCAATCTGTGGGTCATGCGCCCTAGAAGTCAAAATCTGAAAATGCACTCACTGAAAGTATTCCTTAAAATGGGAGACAATGACATACTGCTGTAACAGAGACCTGGTTAAAGGCAGCAGGAAGCACTCCTGTACTAAAAGCTTATAACTCATTCCACACCTTTTGGCTGCAGAACTTGGACTGAAGCTCCAAAGCTGGTGGTATTTCCATATTCATAAAGGATGCACACACTTCCAGAGTGGTAGACCAACATTATGCATCACAGATCCTGCAGGTGTAGCTGACATTGGGTAAGACAGTGGTTCAGGTTGTAGCCTGCTATAGGTCCCCAAATATGTCCCAAGACTCATACTCCATGTCCCTTAACACCCTGGAGAATATTACTGCCCAACCTAACACTCTCACACTGCACTCTTATACTGGTTGACTTCAACTTCCCCACCATTAACTAGGAAAGCTACTCATGTACCGATGCACTTGCCCATCACATCTACCTGGTCCTTACTAACATGGGTGACTGTTGCTGTACATCAATAGTCAACTCCTCCCTTGTTATATCTGACCACAAAGTAATCACCTTTGGAAATCCATAGCCCTCCCACCCCCCACCCCTGCACAGGTACCATGAAAAGCATTTCCAAAGCTAACTATGGCCTCTAAAAACAGAGGTGGCTATCTTCACAGCAGCCATGCAAATGGAGACTAGTTGCATGACTGTTGAATCAAACAACAATGCACTATGAGCAACTACAGAAATGCATGGATACCACCATACCCAATAGAACCAAGACTCTCACTTCCAAAAAAAGGAAACCAATCTGGTGGTCCCCAGCCATAAAGAAACTGTACAACAGAAGGAGGGAACTGATACAGAATAAGGTGAAGTCCCAAGACTGGAAAAAAATCCTTATCCGCCTCAATTAAAAGTTGAGATCCCTCATCAAATACTACAAAGTTAGCTGTGAAAACCAAATGGGAACACATAATAAAGACAAACATAAGGCCTCATACAGTTATGTAAAGAATCTCCATGGCATTACCAAGATTTGCTCTGAGCTACTAGACAATGGTACCTCCTAGACTGAGCCAACAAATATTGCCAATATACTGGCTGACATATTGAGTGCAAACTTTATGACTCCCCCCCCCCCAAAGGACCAATCACAATACCAGTACACTGCCAGGCACCCAGTATTACTGCTGCACAGGTTAAAACACCACTGTCCAAGGCCAAGAATACAGCTTCTATGAGACCTGACAATATCCTTGGCTGTGTTCTACATGAACTACAGAGTGACCTGGCACCTCATCTGTGTGCTCTGTTCAAGCACAGCCTCACCTCAGGCTTGGTCTCTACTGAATTGAGCACTGCTACAGTCACCCCTCTCAACAAAGGAGGTGCGACTACAGACTCTGGGAACTACTGCCCCAATTGCCTGACAAGGGTGTTATGCAAAGCTATGGAATGCATCATCATGCACCTAATAAACATGGATATGGGAATCTACAGACTCAGGATCCCACACAGTTTACTTTTGTGAATGGTAGGTCATACCTGCTCAATCAACCTGGTCAACTTCTTGGAGTCAGTCACTTGAGCTGTGGATGAAGGCAAGGTGGCACATACAGCCTACCTTGATCTGGCCAAAACCTTTGATAACATTCCCCACTCAGGAATCCTGCAAAAACACACTAAGCTAGGCATCAACACCTATATCACTAGGTGGGTTGCAAACTGGGTCACAGATAGGACCCACAGTGTGGAAATAGCTGACTCCAAGTCAGACTCCTGAGCAGTAATAAGTGGAGTCCTACAGGGTTATGTCCTGGGTCCTCTCATGTTTGGTATCAACTTCTCTGAAGTCCATGCCAACATGAAGCGACTCTGGCCGACAAAGTTTGCAGACAAATGCAAGTTTGGAGCTATTATTAACTACCCAAGTGATGTTGGCATCCTACTGAAAGGCCTCACTGAGACCAATGACTGGTGTCAGAGCCATGGCCTTAACCTCAATGTCAAAAAATGTGTTGTCATCCCCTTTGGGGAAAACCCTGTTCCCATGAATTACCACATCGATGGTAGTCCCCTGACCAAAGAAGGCATTATAAGAGATATGGGTACACAGGTTGACAGCAATGTCTCTTTTGACCACCACATTGCCACTGTGGTCAGGAAGTCCTTCTATGTGGCACATTTCAGTATTAATGCATTAGCTTCCATGAAGGAAGAGGTCATTATCCCCTGTACTCTTTTTGACAGGATGACACAGTCTGTTTCAGCATACATATTCTAATGGATGTGAGGTAGGTAAATGAAATGTATGCCCTCATTTTCTGACAACAATCATATCATCACAGTGATTTACCAGAGAAATGAAAATAATCTGTAAAACAGACTAGAAATATGATCAATAAACCTGGACATCCTGAAACAATCCAGCCAGCTGACAAGTATAGGTTCATAGGTTCATAGGTCCATAGGTTGGTACTAGGCTATCGGCCCTAGGGCCTATACAAGCCTAGCCATAACAATTCCCAATTCCCTGGATATTTCTTCCCACAATATTTACTTCTCTGCGACCCTCTCTAGCAGGGCGACTGACATGATCCCCGGGGTGAATTTCCTATCTCCCATCCAATCATCATCCTTTTGAAGAAGGCCAATGAGGCGTTCTGCTTGACATGTATGGGCAGTCTATTCCAGAGTATGGGGAGTCTCTGGGTCAGGAACCTATCCCTCCAGCATGTTTTGTTCATTGTGATGACAAGGTTTAGATCCCTGGAGCGTGTGGCTCTGAGGGATTGGGATTTCTTTAAGTGGAGCATGTCCAACAGCTCAGGGTTTGACATGGCCTTGTATGTTAAGCAGAGATTGCCACTGAGCAGATGATATGCCACAGAGTATTGCTGGAGTTTTATTAGACAGTCAGCATATGGCATCTGCTTTAGGCCTGTGATTCTTTTAGTGAGGTATTTCTGTGGCCTTTCCAGCTGTTACAGATGTCTTGTGAGGTACATAACAAAACGGGGCATTATACTCTATAATGGGTTTAATGAGGGATGAGTACAGTGGGACAATGACCTCCTTTTTTCTGGATGAAAAGCCCTTAGTGATGAGGTGTGCCACATAGAAGGATTTCCTGACTGTTGTGGTAATGTGTTTATTGAAAGTGAGACCACTGTCCACATATGTCCCTAAGTCTCTCATCACACTTTCAATGTTTAGCATCCTGCCACCTATGTGATAATTCATGAGTACATGTTTTTTTCCAAAGGGGATAACTATACATTTCTTGGCATTAAGCTTGAGCCCATGGCTCTGGCACCAGACATCTGTTTCTGTAAGGCCTTTTTGTAGAATATCCACATAATTTGGGGATTCAGTAATGGCTCCCAGTTTGCAGTCATCTGCAAACTTTGTTAGCCAGAGTCCCTTAGTGTTGGCCTGTACTTCAGAGAAGTAGATGCCAAACAAGAGTGGTCCCAGGACTGAACCCTGAGGTACTCCACTTGTCACTTGTCTGGAGCTGGATTTGGAGTCGGCTACTTTTACAGTCTGGGTTCTGTCAGTAAGCCAGTTGGCAACCCATCGAGTGACGTAGGGATTTATGCCCAGCTTAGTAAGTTTATCTATGATTCCAGAGTGGGGGATGGTGTTGAAGGCTTTAGCAAGGTCCAGATAGGCTGTGTGGACCACCTTACCCTCATCCACAGCTCTGGAGACTGATTCGAAGACGTCAGTCAGATTCAGGAGACAAGATCGGCCCTTCACAAACCCAAACTGGGTGGGGTCTAGTGTTTAAAGGTTGTCAATGTCTTTGTTTATAAGTTCCATGATAATGCATTCCATGCCCTTGCAGATCAGGCTTGTCAGACTGATGGGACGGTAGTTACCGGGATTCAAGGGGGATCTTTCCTTGTGGAGTGGGATAACTGTAGCTGTGCGCCACTCAGTGGACACGAAGCCTGAGGTGAGGCTATGATTAAACATGACACTTAAGTGAGGTGCCAGTTCGTTTTATAGTTCATGTAGTACACAGCCTGGGATGTCATCTGGTCCCAGGGATGCTGTATTTTTAGCTTTGGAGAGTGCGGTTTCTACCCATGTGGCTGTAATTATCGGAATTTGGCAATCTTTTGGTATTGAGATGGGCCCTTTAGGAGGTGAGGGGGGGGTGAAGTAGGCACTAAATCGATCTGCCAGGATATTGGCAATATCCTTGGGATCAGTATATTTAATGCCATTCTGTTCTAGCTCAGAGCAGATCTGAGCATTGCCATTTAGATTCTTGACATAACTATAGAATGCCTTGTCGTTGTCTTTGGAATCTTTGGCAATTTTATTTTCGTAACTAGCTTTTGAGGATTTTATGAGGGATCTCAGCTTCTTACTGAGGCTGGTGTGCAATGAATCTGGACCAAGACTGACAAAGTGGTGGGTGGAAGCCATGAAAATGGGGATGTATCTGAAGTACTGGCATAGATAAGTTAACACAGTTGCTGTAGTAACACCCTCCTATGTGTTCTAACATATATTTAGTGAAATATCACAAGTAATTGAATAAGGGAATCTGCTATTGGTAATTACACATGTACTTGCAAATATATTAGGCACTACAGGGAAGTAACAGCACCGACAAATAGACACCAGTGTAAAAGTGCATACCCATAACCAATATCACCACAGTCACAGTCCCATACCAGTAAGTCAAGTGAACAGTAGAGTATACGGACTGTGTGAACAAATACATCATTGTTTGCCACTCACACACTAGCCCTACAAATACAGTCCCAATTCTCAGTGTAGTCTGAATCCTGACCTTGGTACAGAACATGTCTCAGTCTGCCCCTACAAACACATACAGTCAATCGATCAGCAGAAACTGGAGCAGCATGTACAGTCAGATAAAGAAGGAGCCATAACACTTGCACCCACCCTGTCCATACACAGGCCAAATAACATGTACACATGACATGTGTACACAATCCTGACAGTCTGTTAACAATGGCCAGACATACACAGGCCTTTCACATGTACAGTTCACTTCAGAATGTAGAGGCTCAGGACTCATATCTATGGCACCCCCCCATGGGGGGCTCAACCACTCATACCCCCCGTAACTTAAATATACCAACTCCGAGATCACACTACAGTGCAGAAGAAGGAAATTTTCCCATTCTGCACTGTACGGAGATAGTGGTTCCCCATGGTCAGCTTTACGAAAGTCGATCATATGGTCTCGGCCATATGAAAGTCAACTTTCTGAAAAGTCGACCATGTGAAGGGGACCCATATATATATATATATATATATATATATATATATATATATATATATATATATATATATATATATATATATATATATATATATATATATATATATATATATATATATATATATATATATATATATATATATATATATATATATATATATATAGAGAGAGAGAGAGATGCATACATGTCTCAAAATGCCCATACAAACATATGCTGTTGATAGACCACCTATAACTCGGGCAGCATGCACAGTTGGATACAAAAGGACCAATGACACTCACATCTGCTCCCCCACAGTCCAAATAAATAAGTGAACAGTACACTGCTACAAAATCATGATAGGTCATACACAATGGCCAGACATACAACAACCTCTTAGCAAAATAGCTAAATTGACTGAACATGGCAAAGAGAAATACAAACATCCATTAATTCACAAACTGTCATACAACTCTTCATATACCTCATCCTTAGCCTTTCCCACATATCTCTTTGCCATGCACCTCATCTCCTCACACTCATGTCTGCTTTTCTTATCTCCCTGACAGTCCCACTTCTTCTTCCCCATCCTCTTTCTCTGTATACTGTAGTGTACTTCCTCAGTCCACCACCAGGTCTCCTTGTACTACTTCCTCCATCCACATGTCACACCAAGCACCTTTCTAGCCATCTCCCTTAGTAGCTCTGCTGTACTTCACCAGACATGTCATAAATTGACAGTGCCACCCAGTGTCTGTCTTAATCCTTCCTTGAACTCCACCTCAAGATCACCCTTTTCTAATTCACACCATGTGATCCTTGCTGCTGAACTCACATTCACCCTCTTCTCGATCACCATCATCCTGCAGACAAACATTCTCTGCTGCCTAAATACACTTTACCCTTCACCACTTTGCAGTCTCCAATCTCCTTCAAACTGGCCCTCCTACATTGGATATATTCCACCTGTGTACGTCTTACTACAGTCTTGTAACTCACCCTATGCTCCTCCCTCGTGTTATAGTACATATTAACCACTGCCATGTCCATCTGCTTTGCAAACCCCACTACCATCTCACTGTCTGCATTCCTTTTAACACCATGCATACCTTCCACAGACCTTCTGTTCCCTTCACCAACATGTCCAGTGACATCTACTGCAATGACCACTGTCACCCTTGGGTACAGTCATCACCACATCATACAAATTACTTCACATTTTCTCTTTGTCATCCATCATGCAACTAAGTTGTGCAGCATATGAGCCCCCACCAACCTTGGGACACACACCCCAGTACAACACCAGGGTACAGAGGCCAACATGCTGGAGGTGGGTGGCACCCACACAATGGACAGGGAGCGTGCAGGTAAGGGCCCAGTGGGGATTAGTACACTAATGTATCAGACATACATGTAACTGTATTGTATCTACATCCATGTGTCAGGTCCAATTGCAGTTGTGGATGGGGTTTTCTAATAAGCAGAAGTGCACATCTTTGGTGAGAATAGAACATTGTGTATTATTGGGGTTAGTACTGTAAATGTGCAGACATGCTGCATCCATCCTGTACCAAGGCCACATGTGAGTCTGCTGACAATACCTCCCTCTCACAACTACCTAGGACCCTCTGGTCTGCATATGGGACAGCAGCCTGAAGCTGGTGAGTATGACATTGTTCTGTTGTTGCCTGGGAATACCACAGGCATGTGCAGGGCATGCAATTTACCATGCACACAACTATCAGTAATAGCTATATTGCTTTATGTAATAGCTATATTGCTTTATGTGCATGTTCACTTGTGGTGGGGTTAACTGCATTGCATCACAGTGGTCACCACTGGGGCCTATCTGACATTAATTCAAGATACCTGTAGCATACCTCACAACTTGTCAGTGCCAAGACGTCTGGACAGAGGCCAGCAAAATGGGCTGGACAAATGGCCTAAGGTAGGGACATGTGTGACACATTAGTGGTATACAATGTATATAAATTGTGTACACACCCTTGTTAAGATGCAAGGTGTTCCTGTTACATACAAATTAGGACCACAATATGTCAGTCCACACCTCTTCCAGCCTTTAATGTGACCCATAACATGAACAGTTCACTTGTAAAACCAAGCATCTGGACTCATGTATTGCACCTACAAGGCTGGCCACCTGTGAGGGTGGCAGATTTCATATCAGCATGATGTTTCAGTCAGGTATGATACCTCATGCTGCCATATGTGTCAGTACACTCACTGTGGCCTATTTGACTATAATATCACATACATGGGCATTGTTAAGGCACACAGACCACTTCTGACCATGTATAGGTTGCAAACATCTGGATATTCCAGACACATCTGTACAGAGGACTGTACAATGGTTTAACTTGCTGCATGTGAGGCAGATGCTGTTACCACACTATATAAAGTAATGGCAGTGGGAGGTGGTCACCAGCCATGTATGGTACACACATCAAAATGGTATAAGCCACACAAGATATGATCCTCACACACACACACACACACACACACACACACACACACACACACACACACACACACACACACACACACACACAGTTGCCAGTATTGGGATTAGAACTCCTGCCTATCTAGTTATTTCTACTATAGTGCTATGCAGTTATCAGATGCACCACAGAGCTTATACATTTTCACCTACTCCAAAGGTACTTCTAAGGTGGATGACATCAACAGGACTACTAAATTGGAGTGAGGGGAAGTGTAAAGGGTAGTACACAGGTCAAAAATGGTGTAACCCACACACTACATGATTCTCACACAAACACACATCCAAACAGTTGCCAGTAGGGAGATTAGAATTCCTGCCTATCTAGTTATTTCTACTATAGTGCTACACAGTTATCAGACATGCCACAGAGCTTATGCAGTTTCACCTTGTCCAAAGGTACTTCTAATGTGGATGACATCAACAGAACTACTAAATTGGAGTGAGGGGAAGTGTAAACGGTAGTACACAGGTCAAAAATGGTGTAACCGAAACATTACATGATTCTCACACAAACACACATCTAAACATTTGCCAGTAGAGAGATTAGAAGTCCTGCCTATCTAATTATTTCTACTATAGTGCTACGGGGTTAGCGGATGCACCACAGAGCTTAGACAGGGTCATCTAGTCCAAAGGTACTTCTAAGGTGGATCAACAAGACTACTAGAGTGGAGTGAGGGTAAGTGTAAAGGGTAGAACACAGATCAAAAATGGTATAACCCACACCCTACATAATTCTCACACAAACACACATTTGCCAGTAGTGAGATTAGAACTCCTGCTTATCTAGTTATGTCTACTATAGTGTTATGCAGTTATCAGATGCACCACAGAGTGTATACATTTTCACCTAGTCCAAAGGTACTTGTAAGGTGGATAACATCAACAGGACTACTAGATTGGGGTGAGGGGAAGTGTGAAGGGTAGTACATAAGTCAAAATGGTATGAGCCAGACAGTACATGATATATACACACACACACTTGCTAGTATTGGAATTAGAACTCCTGCCTATCTAATTATGTCTACTACAGTGTTACACAGTTACCACACATGCTACAGAGCTTCCTGAATATCCATATGGCCAAAGCTGTTGATAACTGCACAGCTGAGGTAAAGTATTACAGGTGGCAGAAAGTCTGCCTTCAGTTCCACCCTTACATCATGCTAGTTCTTTCTGTCTTGCACTTCAAATAGCATTATGGCTTGGCACTTCACCAGGTTATTGTATCAATAAGTGTGGCACACCTGGGAGCCATCAGCAGTACTTGTTCATCACAGAAGTAGCCCCAGTACTTACTAGTTATGTCCACCCCTCCTGGCATGATTGAAGGGCAGTTTTCTGTGCTTTCACCCATTAACCTGGTGCACTTGTCCATTCTGAGGCACTGTTGCAACTGCCTCATGTACACAGACAACCCTCCCCTCTAAACTCCAAACACTCAGACCTGTGAGAGTTACCCGTATATCACCCAATGTGGACATATGCACTCTCCAGCAAAGACTGGACTAGCAGGTCAAGAGGATAAGATCAACACCTGCACCACACCATGTGGAGCACATAGCTCACCATGACACCCACTTTGACAGCCATGACATACAGTGAAAAGCCACACACCCACCTTCACAGAAGCACTCAATGGACATTTACCCAAACAGCACAGACCAGCAAGACAGACACCCACTCAGACACCATGACATGGCACATGCCAAGGGACACATATTTAACCTACACAGTGTGCCCCTCAACCTAAGCTCCTAAGGCTAACCACCTTGCACAATACAGTGATCATGGGTAACTCAATACTGAGGCACACACATATCCCACTCACTAAGTTGAATATGGAGCAGGTAACAGCCAAATATCTATCACATGCCAGCATCCAACACATGACACAGCCAGTCATGGCACTCCACAACAACTACGAGTATCACTCTGTATCCATGTGGTTGTGAATGACCTGGGACACACCTCCCTGGACTACATGACAAGAGACATGGTTGAACTCTCTGATTATGTGGTCCAGGCAGGTGTGACAGTAGCCCTGAGCAGTATACTGCCATCACCCAGAATGATGCTGCAGTACTATCAACAGATGATTGACTGCAACATTGGCTTATGCATTTTGTGTCTTTCTCAGGGGATCCAGTATCTCTCTGCTTGGGATGACATGATTGACAGAACTCAATGACTTGCCACAGATGTCCTACATCTGTCACCGCTGGGTTTCGAGGTACTGGCTTATTGTCTTGCCACCCCTATAATGCCTTATTAGGCAGTGTTCCTAATGTAATTACCACCATAACAGCTAGACATGTATGCAATCTGAGGGTCATGCTGCTCAACAGTAGATATCTATCTGTCAGGATGCAGTCACTCAAAGCACTTGTCAGAGTGGAGGACATTAACATTTCTGCTGTAATGGAGAGGTGGTTCACAGCAGCAGACAGCAGCCCTGCAGTATCAGGCTATAATGCATTCCACAGCTGTCAGCCCCCAAACATGGACCACACCACACCTCCACAGGTGGTGTTGTCTCCATATTCATTATGGATAGGAACACCTCCAGACTAGTATCCCAGCATAATGCATTGGAGATACTTCTGGTACAACTGCCTTGGGGTAATAGTGCAATCCAGACCATAGCCTGCTATGGGTCCACAATTATGTCCCTAGACTGTCAATGAACATTCCTCAACACCCTGCCATCTATGAAGGTTCAATGCAACACTGACATAGTATGAGACTTCAACTACCCCTCCATCACCTGGGGAAAGTAGCCAAGCACCAGTACAGTGGCCCAACATGTCCTGGGATTTATCATTTCCAATGCCCTAGACTGGCTCATACTGACCCCTGGTAAAGGATGCAACAACCATGACCTGTGTTGACTACTTAAATATGGGACTGTTGCTCATCCACAGTTGTCAATCCCTACCTGGTGAGATCCACACAGGCTGTAATCAAAATGGAACTCAACATGTCAGCCACACTCCCCACAAAGGTAACCACCTTGCAAAACCTCTAAAAGCTGACTTTGCAGCCATAAAAACAGGGGTGGATGAATTCACTGCACCCATGGCAATGGGAAATAGTTGCATGACTGCTGAATCATACACATATGCACTGTGCAAATAGGTACATAAATGCATGGTACTAGCCATAGCCAACAGAACCCAGACACTGTCCTCCAAACACTGGGAGACAATGTGATGGTCCCCTGCCATTACTAAAGTGTACAACAGAAGGAGGACACTGTTGCAGAGAAAGGTGGTGTCCCATGACTGTTGAACTCCCTTATTAGCCTCAAACACAACTTGGGATCCCTCATGGAATCCCCTACAGGCATCTATGAAGGCAGACATGCAGCAGACACTGATGACAATCACAAAAGCCTTTGATAGTTACATCAACAACCTCCACAGCATTAAACACAAGTGCTGTGAGTTACTGCACAATGCTAATACCTATCCTGAGACAACAGATATTGGCCACAGTCTTGGCAACACATTCAGTGCCAGCTTTACCCCCTCCCTCCCACAAGTGTACAATCACAATGGCAGATGAATGGCAGGCACCCAGCAGTACTGCAGGCCAGGTTAGACCTGCATTGTCCACAGGCAAGAATACAGCTTCCATGGGACACCAACATATCCATGGCTGTGTTCTACATGACATACAAAGTGACCTTGGACCAAATCAGTGTGCCCTGGTCAGTCACAGCCTCACCTCAGGCTTTGTCCCTCAAACATGGCACACTGCTACAGTCATCCCTCTCCATAAAGGGTAGTATCTACAGACCCTGAGGATTATTGGCTCCTTAGCCTGACAGGTCCACTATGTAGGGGTATGGTCCACATCATCAGGGACCTGATTGACCAAGATATAGGTGATCTCCTAACTCTGGACCCACACAGTTTGGCTTTGTGAATGGCAGATCATGCCTGCTCAACCTGGTTGATGTCTTTGACTGAGTCACCAGGGCTGTGTATGACAGTAAGGCACTGCATACAGCCTACATCAATCTGTCCAAAGCTTGTGTTACCATCCCTCAGTGAGGGATTATTGATAAACCCCACAAACTAGGCATCAACCCATATATCATTGTTTGTTTTGCAAATTGGTTCACAGAACACACAAGTATGACAGTGGCAAACTCCAGGTCAGACTGGCAAGCAGTCACAAGTGGAGTCCCACAGGGATCAGTACTGGGTAGTGTCCTGTCCAGCATCTACTTCTCAGGAGTCCAGCCCAACACAGAGGAACTCTGGCTGACCAAGTTCACAGAGGACTGCAAGCTGGGAGCTATCATTGACTCCACAAGTGATGCACACATCCCACAGAAAGGCCTCACTGAGACCACTGAGTGGTGTGGAAACCATGCCCAGAAGCTTGACACCACAATATGCATCATCATCCCCTTGGTAAAACACTCAGTTCCCAGTAAGTACCACACTGATGGGAGCCCAATGAACACTGTATGCATTATAATAGATCTGGGGACACAGGTTGGCAGCAACTTCTCCTTCAAGCACCACATTGCCACTGTGGTCAGGAAGTCCTTCTATATGGCACATTGCATTACCAAGGGTTTTGCATCCAGGAAGACAGAGGTAATGATCTCTGTCTACTATTCCCTCATTAGACCACTCCTCAAGTATTATGGCCCATTTGCCATGTACCTCACTAGACACCTGCTACAGCTGGGGAAGCCACAGAAGCACCTCACAAAGGGGTTCCTAGGCATTAAACACACATCCTACACAGACAGACTCAGCAGACCCAAGCTATTCTCTGTGTCATATCACCTAATTAGCAGCTATCTGTGCTTGACTTACAAAGCCATGTCTGACCCAGCTGGTTTAGGAATGCTACATATAAATCCATCCACACCACACACTGTAGAGACCTCTACCTCAGTACCACAATCACCACAACATGCTGGTGGGACAGGTCCCTCACCAAGAGGCTGCACATGCCCTGGAATACACTTCCCATACATGTCATGCAGAGCACCTAGCTGACCCGGTTCCAGAGAAACTTGATGAGTGGATGGGTAATAGACAGTTCAACCCAAGGATCACTGCAGTGGCTATACCTGATACAGGCACTGGGATGTAACATTGGGTGGCACAATGGCAGGGCCCTTCTATGTGCTAGGCTTGTTAAGGCTCCTGGGCCATTACCTACTACACACTTGTGAACCTATGAAGGGAATGACATCAGCAGGACTGATAAAGTAGTGCAGTGGGTGTTTAACCTATCAAAATACTTTGTCCTACAAACAGACACACATACACACACACACACACACACACACACACACACTTACCAGATGTGAGAGTAGAATCCCTACCTAATTAGTGACTACCTAACTAGTGATGTGTATCATAGTGTTACACAGTTACCACACATGCTACAGAGCTTACTGGGCTGAGAGTTGGCCAAAGGTGCTGATATGGGGAATGACATCGGCTGGACTGATAAAGTAGGGCAGTGGGTGGGAAACATATCAAAATACTACTACTTACAAACATACATACCCACACACACATTTGCCAGAAGAGTAGAACCCCTGCCAACCTAGTCATTTGTACTATAGTGTTAAGCATTTATCACATGCACTACTGAGCTTACAGGGCTGACAGCTGGCCAAGGTTGCTGATAAGGGACTGACATCATCTGGACTGATAAGGTGGGGCACTGTGAAGTGTCATGGGTGGGAATGGCATAAAACTGTTTCACCTATAAACAAACACACAACTCCCTCACACACAACTCCCTCAGTCTTGCACACACACACACACACACACACACACACACACACACACACACACACACACACACACACACACACACACACACACACACTTCTACATTTGCCAGGACTGAGATTAGAACTCCTACCTAACTAGTTATTTGTACTACCATGTTATGCAGTTATCGCATGCGCCACAGAGCTTATGGGGCTGAGGCCTGACAGAAGGCACTTCTAAGATGACTGATATCTGCAGGACTGCTAAAGTGGGGAAAGGGGAGGTGTACTGGGTTTGAATGGACCCAAAAGCTTTTAGTTGTGAACACACACACACACACACACACACACACACACACACACACACACACACACACACACACACACACACACACACACACACTTTTACATTTGCCAGGACTGAGATTAGAACTCATACCTAACTAGTTATTTGTATTATCTTGTTATGCAGTTATCGCACATGCCACAAAGCTTATGAGGCTGAGGCCTAATGGAAGGCACTTCTAAGATGACTGATATCTGCAGGACTGCTAAAGCTGGGAAAGTGGAGGTGTACTGCATTTGAATGGACCCAAAAGCTTTTAGCTGTGAACACACACACACACACACACACACACACACACACTTTTACATTTGCCAGGACTGAGATTAGACCTCCTACCTAACTAGTTATTTGTACTATCTTGTTATGCAGTTATCACATGTGCCACAGAGCTTATGGGGCTGGGCCTAACAAAAGTGACTGCTATGGTGACAGACATCTTCAGGACTGCTAAGGTGGGGCAATGGAAAGTGCACTGGGTGGGGAAGGCCTGTTCATTCCTAGATCCTACTGACATTTCTCTAAGTGTATGAGCATGCCCAGTGTGTCCTTCTATAGTACATGTGGGACTCCATTCCAGGGATTGTTGTACTCCAGTCCTGTTTGTTTTGTGCTACAGCCATACCTGTCAACCTGTTGGTGCAGGATATCTGGAGATAGCCTATCAAAATGTGGGGACAATGGGCCATACAATGATTGTGACAATTTCTCTCAGTAATGTATGGGTTGCAAGGGTTACAGGGCTGGTTTTAGCAGACATCTGTCATATATGCCATTTGACACTGTCATGTACTGTTTCAGTACCTGGTGACATACCTCCTCAAATCATCACAGTGATTTACCAGAGGAATACAGGATGGATGATGCACACACAAGGTTTATGGGCCAAATGCTATGCATTCTTGCACTATCCAGCCTGTTGAGGGGTGTGCCTACAAGCAATTGACTGCTGGTGCTGTGGAAATGGTCCAGCACCTTGGGGATATATTACAATGGTGGAATCTCTGTGCATTTATGTTCTGGCCTGGTCTGATTTCCAGTCCACAGTTGGGTAATATAAATCAGACAGGATCAGGGTGACAGGCAGACTTCAGATATATTTGTAGTGGATAGGATATGTGGGGTGTGTGTCCTGGACAGATATGTTTGGCTATAGCTACCAGTACTTTGCATTGGGCTCTCCTCAATGGTTGACTGCACTTGGAGGGTCTTGTGTGTGTCAGACTGTTTGACCAGCCTGGAGGTGTGTGTTTGTCACACATATATGTATGGCCCACCTCATTTTGCTTGGATGGCCACATGTTGGGGTCAGGATGTTGCATAGGATGAGTGATCAGGGAGAGGTGTGATACTCCCCATGGCTGTGGGCCATAGTTCTGTGGGTGCGGACATGTCACCATCTTCCATGGTTAAGCCTGCCTGCAGTGGGTGCATTCCCATGTTTTCACTCCAAGCTCTGCCTGTCGACTTTATGGAGTATCACAGAATGTCCACATCCATGACTCATATATCTTGTTGGTTACCCAAACAAGTGTGGTTTTCCAGCACAAGTGTTTTGCAAGTCACTCAGGGTTGAAGTCAGATATTACAGACAGTTGACATTGCAGTTTCAGACTTTGTACCCATCACACATTCCATGCTACTACAAATCATTCCATCAACTTTATAACATTATTAGAGCAGTATTTCACAGGTGTCCTTCTCTTTGGACCTTCATCACCCCATTATTCATGGCTTTGTCCTGATTTCTGGCTCCCTGAGGCTGGCAGGTTTGCTCCTAGCAGTTGTCAGCATGGCCTTTCTTTGCATTTTGTGGACTGTGTTATGTTGGTGTTGTGGACCCCATGACACTCCCTAAATGGCACTGTGGGTGGGGCATAGGCATTTGCCAGAGGCCTGTAGGCCAGGTGTGACAGTTGCAGGCCATCTGTAGCAGGGCAGTGCATTCTGATGATCATATGTTCCCAGGCTGCTGGCAGGAGACACCCCTGGGATAGCACCAGTGAGTTGACTGTGGGTGTTACTGACAATTGCTTTCTGTTACTATTGCACCATCAGTCTGGGTGACAGCTAGATGCTGCTTAAGTCTAGGAACATGTTACTGCATTTCTATGGGACTATGGGGGGTGACATGACTGTACACGTTACACATCTGCACAGACTGTGCTGATATTTGCTTAACATTTTGGTCCCATGTAGCATGGTGGTGTGCCCTATCTTTCAGACTATGGGCATAACAGTATCAACCACAGGTCAGATTGTTCTGGCATAGACATGTGTAGTTTCAGACATCTTACCTTTCAAAGCCATACTGCCACTGCCAGACCTGCTGTGATATCACTGTGTAAGAGTCTGTGGGTGGGGATTTCATGGGTTTTGCCATGTGGGGGCCTTTGCCAGGCATTTCTGTATGGTTGTGTACAGCTGATCTGCTGTGTGGGGTTGGTGGTGGGTATGGGACCCCCACTTTGACATCCATGCATGTGACCTATGACCCCCCAGTTATTTGGCTCACAACATATACTGCAGTGCTATTTGTCAACTAGGGTGGTACTGCATGGTGTGGGTAGGGCAGTACTGGGGATACACATCCTGCTGTCCCACAGAGCTGTCAGTTGTCTGCTGCTATCCCAGTTAACCACCCCATTCCCTTACATGCTTGATCAATACCATAGATATGCTATCAGAAATGTCCACCCCATTATTTTAATTTGTTACAGAGACTGGCTTACCTTGTGCCTGCAGCTGTTGTGAGGGTGGTGCTTGAGGGCTGACTATGTCAGATGCACATGATACACTGCCTATACATGGTCAGGTATAGGTGGTGTGATGTTTGGCATCCATTTTACTGTATGTGCGAGTCAGAGAGAGAGAGAGAGATCAGTCCCTAGGGCCCTACAGTGTCAGTGTATGTGCTATGCATTGCCTCTTTGCCAAGGCCAGGGCATACTGGGCATGCCTCCATCTGCCTACAGGGGCAGGCTCAGGATGTTCCTCCTCTGAGTCACTCTGTGCCTGTGGAGGCCTTGGCAATGGTGGGGGGCTGTGTGGCCCTTCCCCATTTTGTTCCTGCTGCAGCTGTTTCTGCAGGATCATATTGTGTAGCATGGCACATACTATGACCATGTGT